>NC_140172.1:122032340-122072340 GCF_963971535.1 Notolepis coatsorum
GGAGGGGGTGGGTGGGGGGAGGGGGGGTGCAAGGATTTTTAAATAGTCATAGGTTACGTTTCAACAAATACAAAATCTGAATAACATACAAGCAATTATACAAAATATTCCTCTCACCTTGTAAATTAATTCAAACCTCCCGTTTTTCTTGGTGAAGTGGTCAATCACTCTGTCATACCAGCAAGGAAAAGCGACTATAGCTCAGCCAAGAAAGTGTTGATCAACTTGGGATTGGTCGTGCCGTGTTCAGGAGACTCAGGCGTAGAAAAGTATATTGGATCATGTCTCCAGCATCCCCACAGCCGTAGCTACAATTAATGTCAAGGCTCTCATCCACATTCATTAATTTTCTCCCCCACTCTCTCCTCCATGAGCTCAATGTAACACGGAAGTGCAGTGGTCTATATAGGAAAGGCTGAACTGGTGTTCTCTAATGGTGTCAATCATTTGCAGGTCGAGAACACGTAGGGATCGTGGCATCATTGAAAGACTAGGTGAAGCACTGTTTCACTGGGTGGGCCTTACTGTAAAACCGGTCGTAAACCATAACTGTCCAATCAACGACTTACATTGACGTACTGTCGTTAGTGAAGCAAAACACTCCTCTGTGTCATACCCACGACAAGACTTCAGAGAGTGGCCCGTTCAGCCGAACGCACAATTGGAGGTGGGCTTCCTATTCTCCAAGACATTTACAACAAGCGTTGCATGGGTAAGGCAAGAGAATAATCAAACAACTGCCTCTTTGAACTGTTGCGGTCAGGCAAGCGATACCGGAGTCTCATGGCCAACACAGAGACTCAGAAGGAGCTTCTATCCCCACCATCAGGATGCTCAACGACAATAACACTATGTAACAAACCATCAAATACACTCACAGCACACACATCCACACGCACACACTCACTTTAAATAAACAACTCACTGTAGCACCCACTTTACCCACTTTAGACACTTTAACACACTTTATATTTATTCGTAAAGAGATTTGCACTACAACTTATACCTCATTGCACCTTACCCTAAGTTGTACCTCATCCCATTTCTACTCTGTATTGTATATTGTATATATGTATATGGAACACTTTTGTTTTGAACACTTTTGTTTACACTTGTTACGTACTTTTGACTTCTATTTTATACTTATCTATTTAATTTTTTATCTAGCACACTCTCAGGAGCAGAACAGAAAAAAGCATTTCATATAAAAGTATTCTGTATTTTTGTATGACAACTAATAAAGAAACTTGAAACTTGAATTATTTTTTAACACATCAAGTGCCGTTCAGCTGGGGGCACTGTGGGCCTTTAGTGCCAACGCTCTGTTCAATGAGATAAATGCCGGTGTTTTGCAGTGCTAAACCTATATTAAATATTATAGCTATGGATCTAATAACGCTGTCGATTGTCAGTGAGTTTCTTCCGGTCAACATGCAAAAAAATGAAATTTTTTTCATCAATACATTTCCGTTTTATACCGTGGTGAATACGAGCATAGTTCCAGAGCGATTCTGTGTAATCCCAGGGAACGCAGCCAAAAAAACACCCTGTATCTGCATTTCACTATTTATCGTGCCATTTCTTGCTTGATTATTGAATCGATCTGAAATCAACGCTAGATTATCGGTATTATGTTTCCTCGTGCATCCACGAAAGGGTGTGTGTGTGTGGGGGGGGGGGGGGGGGGTCATGCTTCGAGCACCACCAACGGCATACATTACACAGTACATTACAGACACACACTGCAATCGTGGCGAAAAAATCCTTGGATCAACGCAAGATTGGTAATATATAGTCCTTACCTTGTATGTACTGCAAAAAGAATAATCCAATTATCTGATTGCCATTCCAACTTTTCATCGCGATCGTTTGTCAAACGTTATCCAGCATTGCAGATGATCTGGCGGGCGGGGACCCTCGTCGAGGGAACTGTGGTAACCGCTTGTCTTGCCGGAGTGTTTAGAACCCGCCCCCATGCCGCAGCTCGGCCAAGAAAACAAACCACATAGTTTCAAATGGAGTGCAATAGCAGCCGCAAGGCGTTAGGCGGGGTATTTGCCGTTTGCGATCTCAGACACATTCAGGACAGCATGCACAAGGTGCCTCGATGGATTATGAATGGCAAGTGCGAATAAAAGAAATAACGAAACAGAAACGTAGATCTATGTTTCTGGCACTCAACGGTCGGGCCACAGAAACGTAGATCTACATGAACGGCACCCAATGTGTTAACAGTGACACTTTTTTTGGCTTGATTCACAGATGAAATAGTAATTTGCATGAAATGTTGGTATTAAAAAAATATGTTTTATGTGATATGTGTGTTATGTTTTTTGTTAGTTTTTTGGGTGAAACACTGCTTCACCTGTTGTCTTATAAAAACCTCCCCTATACAGTCTGGAGCTGCTTCATAGACAATGAACGCAATGTTTAGAATGCCCATTATTCCTCCATGTTGGAAGAAACAGTGGTTACTTTGTGCAAAACTATGTGTTGGTGTGTGAGAAATATATCAACCAGAATGTAATCATTTGATGTTGTTTGTTGTCAATAAAATAAAATCAGAAACAACTGCACAGAAATAATTTTCTTTTGATAGTGGTGGTTACCAACAGTTACAGGCAGCCATGTTGTAAAAAGAGACAACTACACAAACATTCCGCACAAGGCCTCCCTTGGGAAACATGTCAACAATGACACTGAGAGTCACTAACTAAAAGGGAACAAAAACTGTCAACAGACAGTATGGAAATGAAGTCTGGAGAAGTCAATAGCCCTCAACCCGAGTGCGTTATCTGCAGGGAATACTTATGTTAGCTAACTTCACTAAGTGAGATATTTTTATTTTATTACCCCTGAGATAGATAGAGAGAGAGAGAGAGAGAGAGAGAGAGAGAGAGAGATAGAAAGAGAGAGATAGAGAGAGAGAGAGAGAGATAGAAAGAGAGAGAGAGAGAGAGAGAGAGAGAGTGTATAGCCCCACGACCATGAAAAAAGGGAAGAGGGGAAAGCACATCGATTCGATTTTGATTCAGTATTTTAATTTTTTTCAACCTTTATTTAAAATTGTAAGCATCTGAGGTTTCCCTCATTTACAGAAACGACGATTGTACAACATGTAAACAGTACATAATACAAACAATATTTTGTATTTTTTTCTAACACAGACATTTAAACACAAGAGTAAAAAAAATTAAAACGTTTCAAAATAATTTAAAAAGATCAGCTAAAACAGTTACAGGTAGTCACACAATGGTCTGAAATCATACATTTAAACATTCCAAGGGCCTCCAATTTCAGAGAAATTTGAAGGACATTCCATGAGTTAGAGGCATCAAAGGAAAAGGCTGACTTCCCTAGCTCAGAACAAACTTGAGGAACCCTAAGAACCATCCAGTCATTCGATCGAGTTGAATAGGTTCCAATATTCCAATCTAACAGTGAAGAGATATAAACAGGTTGTTTACCAATAAGGCCTTTCAAAATAAATAAATAGCAGTGTTTGTTGCGCCTTTCTGCAAGAGAAGGCCAACCCACCCTATCATACAGGACACAATATATAAGTATACGATTCAGTGCAATTTAAATCTTGTTTTTCAATCTCGTAGCAATTTCTAACAGAGGGTATGATGTAAGCCGATTGATGTAAAATTACCCAAAATGTTCCAACTGTTGTTGTTGTGAAAATTATGACTAAAGCTGTTGGATCTCTATCCCCCTGGATATCAAGAGAATTAAACCATTTAATAAATCCAATCTGCTTCCCCGAAGAGATTGCATAATCTACTTGGGTTACCCTGATTAGTCAGTCTGTCAGTTGTCAGTAGTTGTAAAGGATATCAGCTAGTTAGTCCGCAAACAAGTAATGAAACTAGTTTTTGCTACAATTTAGAATACTGTTAGTGGTTAAAAAACATCTACATCATCTCTTTGATACACCTGAAGCTGAAAAAAGTACACTCTCGACATTAAAGGGGAACTATCTTATAAATGGCCTTTTTGAGTGTTTAGCATTGTTTCCTAGCTATGTGAACTTATATTAATATGATCTATGTCTCAAAATTCTCATATTGGCGCATTCTTCCAATTCTCCTCTCACAATATTCACCCTCACTGAACTGAGTCATTTGAAAATGTGCCTATATGTGATGTCATATAGTCACTGCTGCATGTTAATGTTCAGGCGAAGACGACGCTCCGCAGTGGTTTAGGAGCCCAGGCTCAAAACAGCTCGAGATCTTGAGGTAGAAAAATGCTGTTTTTGAGGACTTGATTAGAAATACAAAACAATGAATAAAAAAAATATATATATTACAGAGGTGTTCCATAGACTCACAGGAATTGTGTAAAAGTGCCCAAATAGTGAAAGAAATAGTAAAATAGTTCCCCTTTAACATTCCAAAATAAGCGTTTTCTGACTGAATTAACATCATTGTACTGGATCTCTTTAACTTTCAATTACAGTATGTATTTATTTGTCTTTCCTCTTCTCTGTGTGAGCAAGCGCCAAACCAAGTACTTCGTTTGTGCAACATACCCCTGTCAATGAACACGATCCTGATCCCATTCTGATATTGGAGAGTCGCTGACTGTGACAAGACATGCGATAGACAGAGTGAAAGCGTTTTTTTTGCACACTCAAAGCCCTGATGCAAAAATTACTCTATTAATTCATAAAAGCAAAGCCCCAATCCAAAAATGACTCTATTAATTAATAAAAGCCAACATTTTGTAAAACTCAAGGGTTCTATTATACGAGACAGGACCCAGCTGTGATCTATTATGCACAAGAGGTTTTCTCCATCCCATCTGCAAACTGCAGATACACGTCATTCATTTACAAGCCTACTAAAGCCCCACCAACAAAAATAGAACACAGGAATGGAGACACATTTTCATCCCCTGTTTGATTGACTAAGCTCTTTCTATGAGGACATTTTATCCATCGCTGAATGGATATAAATTTGATGGAAGCTATTTACTGTCCGTTGGTTTATTTTTAAATTACAACCCAACGTTATCACGCCTTTGCAGAAACAACATACTTGGCGCAGGGCGACACGTCCGTCAGTTCCAAAAGTTCACCCTCTCTGAACTTTTCCAGCCGTCAAAATGGACACAAATCTGACACGAGACGGACACTGCGTCCACCCTGTCCGACAGAAGGATACTCCACATTGAACATGTATTAAAAACAAGACGTAGACGGACAGAAACGACGGATCAGTGTAGCTGCAGCCCGACAATAGATTAATATGAGTTTTTAATAGATTTGATTTTTGTAGTTGCATTGTTTACATTACTCAGGGATGCACAGCCGCAAGTGAGCTTCCGTACAGTATATCTGCATGTCCGTGTGTGTGTGTGTGTGTGTGTGTGTGTGTGTGTGTGTGTGTGTGTGTGTGTGTGTGTGTGTGTGTGTGTGTGTGTGTGTGTGTGCGTGCGTGTGTGTGTGTGCGTGCGTGTGTGTGTGTGTGTGTGTGTGTGTGTGTGTGCGTGCGTGCGTGCGTGCGTGCGTGCGTGCGTGCGTGCGTGCGTGTGAACTCATGTCTCTGCCAGCGGAAAGTCTGGCAGATTATTTTGGCCGGCCAACGTGGCTGATAAGATTCTAATTTGAATGTAGTGTAAAATGTTCAATTTAATGGCCATCATTTAATACATGTGCGGTCGTAAAGAAATGCATAAAATCACGGTTGGGGGGAGTAATCCATGAGTCGTTATCGGTCACAGCGGTCTACACTAACGCTGAATGGTGATCCATTTTGTGAATGGATTTGTTCTCGGACGTAACAATATCTTTGTTGGCAGACGACTCCTTCAGACGATCTGTGTTAATGTTACTACTAACATTACGTTACCTATAACGTTACATTACTGCTAAAATTATGTTACATAACATTACATTACCTAACGTTACATTACTGCTAACATTACGTTACCTAACGTTACATTACTGCTAACATTATGTTACATAACATTATATTACTGCTAACATTACATTACCTAACGTTACATTACTGCTAACATTACATTACCTAACGTTACATTACTGCGAACATTATGTTACATAATGTTACATTACTGCTAACATTATGTTATATAACATTACATTACCTAATGTTACATTACTGTTAACATTATGGTACATGATATTACATTACCTAACGTTACATTACTGCTAACATTATGTTACATTACATTACCTAACGTTACATTACCCAATGACAGAATTAGCCTGTAGGTCGTCCTTCATACTTGCCTCGCTGAAATATCAGTTTGTTTTAAAAATAATTCACTGGTACTTGCCACAGTTTTTATAATAAAATTTTTGTAATTGTATTTAATTTAATATTATATATTATATTTTATTTACACACTTGGTGCCCCCTGCACTCCCGCAGGCCTATTTGGCAGCCCAGAGACCGACCTAAGAAGGAGATGTCTCCGCTGTGCTCCCTCCGTAGAAGATGTTTCCAGACGGCCCTCTTCCACTACGGAAGAGTATGCAAGAAAAGTTCATCGGTCCCGGAGATTTACACCATTACTGACATTGCAAGTGTACATTTGAGTGATTAGCACCACTATGTCCTCTCTTAAAGGTGTACCGTATCTCTCTATTTCTCCTAATGCATTCTTATTGTTTAAGGGACTCGTCAGTCTACAATGCCCTCTAGAGGGGGAGATAGGTTACTATATTAATTTGATTAATGGCATCGTACCAAAGGGAATGAATGAAAAAAGTTGTGATCCTGTTTCCTACAAGTGACTTTTATTACTTTTATTATCATGAGTATATTATGTGTGTGTCCGCGCGACACACACCTCCGAACGGGAGAGTGATAGAAAGAAAAAAAAGAAGAGAGAGGGATGGAGGGAGAGAGAGGGGGCACTTGGGGGGGGGGGGGGGGACCTGCCACACGGAGGTCCGCGCGACACACACACACCTCCGAACGGGAGAGTGATAGAAAGAAAAAAAATAAGAGAGAGGGAGGGAGGGAGAGAGAGGGGGCACTTGGGGGGGGGGGGGGGGGGACCTGCTGCACGGAGGTCCGCGCGACACACACACACCTCCGAACGGGAGAGTGATAGAAAGAAAAAAAGGAAGAGAGAGGGAGGGGCTTCTCTCTCTCTCTCTCTCTCTCTCTCTCTCTCTCTCTCTCTCTCTCTCTCTCTCTCTCTCTCTCTCTCTCTCTCTCTCTCTCTCTCTCTCTCATGGTATAAATGATTATTTGTGTAAATATATGGTTATACGCCGACCATTAAGAAAAATACATGTTAGTTTAGGAATAAGGGGCAGGTAACTATATAACTATAAGATGTATTCTTCTTCCTGCTCCTTTTGTCCATGGAAATGACTATTTATGATTTTTTAATGAAGAAACTATGATTGTATTATTCCATGTGGCAAATAAAAACTCTGAACTGAACTGAACTCTCTCTCTCTTCCCCCCCCTCCCTCCCTCCCTCTACCAGTGCAGACTATGGTCTGACTGTCACTCAAAGTGCTTATGGGCGGAGCCAGGCCATAACAGCCTGATTTCTCGAGGCTGAAAAATGATGGTTTCGAGTACTTGATTAGAAATATAAAACAATGAATTTTTTTGAAAAAAAAATTACAAATGTCTTCAATAGACTAACAGGAATTGTGTAAAGTTGCCCAAATAGTGCTAGGAATAGCAGTGCATAACCCCTTTAAATTCTAGGCGGTCATTCGCTGTAAATACTGCCTAACGGAATCTCTGGTCTCGGCATATGCATTATCTGTGTGTGTGTGTGTGTATGTGTGTGTGCGCTTGCATGAGTAGGTGAGAGTGTGTCTTTCTTCTTGCATAATAGTGTGTGAGAGATTGTGTGTGTGTGTGTGTGTGTGTGTGTGTGTATGGTATTGTATGTCTCTGTGTGTGCTTGCTTGTAAAGGTGAAAGAATGTCTTTATCCTCTCTATACAGGCTTGTAGCACCAAGCCTCCTTGCTTGCCTGCCTGTGGTAACATATATCACAGCCCACTAATCTGATTTGACCATATTCCCAACAGCCTCTGTATCCTCCTCTGGCGCTCAGTAAGATTCTATTGTCTGGCACAAAGTAATGAAAACACATAAACCTCTCATTACCTGCCAGTGGCTGTGAGGCAGGGTGCTCTATCCACACACACTCACACACACACACACAGAGAGATGCACACACACACACACGCACACACACACACACACGCACGCACGCACACACACACACACACACACACACACACACACACACACACACACACACACACACACACACACACACACACACACACACACACACACACGCACACACACACACACACACACACGTAACACATACATGCCTGTATACTATGCACACAATCATGTACATATACAAATGTGTGAATGTGCGCACACAAATACACAGACACATACACATCACACACATGCATGCACACATTCGTGTCCAATATAGAAATGCATAAACACCTGCACGTGTGCACACAAACACACACACAGAGGCCTGAAGCATGCTACAGTTGTGACTCAGATTGATGGTTTCTTAATATTGTTTCATGGCTGCTCTATGATAAGCTGTTATTGGCCAAATTCTTCTTCTTCTCCCACCACAGCCATGTGGCTATAGCGGTAGTTGATTTTCTGTAAACGAACACATCAACATTATGGGAAATGCGCTATATACCGTCTTCTCCAGAGTCAGACAAGAAGATAGATACCAATTTCCTCTCTGTGCCTTCAGTAGAAAGTTATCCGGCTGCAAGCTACAGTAGCCTAGCTTAGCACAAATGAATGGAAGCGGATACAGACCAGAGGAAATTGGTATCTATCATAGCTGTTGGGCAAAAACACCTCTCCTGGAGTTCACCTCAAGGACACTTGGGGGTCCCCTGACCTCACTTTGAGAACCAATATTCTAGGGCAAGAGTAGCAGCAGCTGTGGCTGTAGTAGTAGTAGCAGGAGAAAAAACATTATTGACATTGGTAGACTGAGTAGTTAACCTTGTGAGGGTCTCGATTGGGTTAGGGGTCGAACAGAGACAGGACAGGGATATGAATAACCAATCAGAGACCCAATCCATTAACTCTATCAATGTCTTTAACCTGGAGAGGTCTTCATAATAGCCAATGTATGAGACGGACAGAAGAACAGAGACTGTGTTTGTCCTTCTAGTCTGGCTCTCCAGTCCGGGGGCGTCAGTGTGAGGTTAGGGCCAAATTAATGTGATTTAGCCCAGCTGTGAAAATTGTGCCCCCATCCTTTTTTCTTTTTAATGAAAAACCTTTTAGAGTGTTATTATTAGATTTGTACCAAAAAAATTATAAATTACAGTCTGGATTTCTTTTCAAAGTGACAAAATTAAAAGCAAATTGACTCTTTCTCCCACTCCCTCTCTTTCTCACACACACTCACACGCACACGGACACGTACACGCACAAGGACACACACACGCGCACACACACACACACACACACACACACACACACACACACACACACACACACACACACACACACACACACACACACACACACACACACACACACACACACACACACACACACACACACACACACACACACACACACACACACACACACACACACACACACACACACACACACACACACACACACAGACACACACTCTCCAGAGGTCTCTAGCCTTATGCCCCAATGGCCCTGCTGAGTAATGACACTAATATGATTTTCTTAAGGGGGGGGGGGGTAACCTTTAGAGCTCAGAGAGAGAGGTATGAAGCCAGGGGAGGAGGAATGGGATTAACTGGAGAAAGAGGGGGGAGAGAGAGGAGAATGATAGGGGCGGTGGAGAGAAACCATGACAAGAGAAAAAGAGAGAGAATGTGGGAGAGGAAGGAGGGAGTGAAAGAGAGGGATGGAGGGGATGACAAGGAGGGAGAGATGGAACGAGAGAGAGAGATGGAGAGGAAGGAGGGAGTGAAAGAGAGGGATGGAGGGGGTGATAAAGAGGGAGAGATGAAAAGAGAGAGAGAGAGAGAGAGAGAGAGAAGAGAGAGAGAGAGAGAGAGAGAGAGAGAGAGAGAGAGAGAGAGAGAGAGAGAGAGAGAGGAGGCCTGTGTTTATAGATATTATACTAAATGGCCTGCAAATGCAATAAGCCACAGTGTGCCTGAGTGATGGCGGCATTGGTGGACGCGCTTAAACAAGTGTGGAGCATCCTAAACTGATTGTAGCTGCTCTGATCTAGGCAGGCGGAGAATAACTGTGTTTGGTCTCCACAGCTAGCCATCAACACTGAAGAAGGAACACATTGGTTCAGAAACATGTATGTATCCGGCTGCAATTAAAATTGAAATCTGAGAGTGCTGGTCCGGCTTCCTGCTTTATTCTACATTGTCTCCACAGCTTAGGACATGCCACTGTCACTGTGTACAGACAGTATTTGATCATCCTGAACTAGCAGCGGTGCACACACCAACAAAGGCCACGTTTCCAGCATCGAAACATGAATAATTGCATATAGCAGGCTGGCATGTTTGCGTTGAGATACACAGTAGGAATTGCTATGGATAGGGAAATGATTACAGCTGTATGGCAAACAGACAATAAGCGCTTTAACGTGCTGCGCTGGGTACATTTGCAGTGGTGGCGGTATAGAACACAGTACAAACTGCTGTTTGAGCCCAAAAACCATTGTATTGCAGTCAGTATTTCGATGGGATTACTGTACATGTTTTTTGCTAAATCTTTGGAGAATTGTACAGCCCTGGCCTATTTTATTTCATAATTATATTATATTCTATTGTACTTCTATTTGAATTTAGTTTATATTCCATTTTATTCTATTTTTTTTTATTCTACCTTAATTGTCTTTTCGTTAATGTTGCACCAAATGTATTGCTATGCCAATGATACTCGGATCCCCCTCCACCCTCTCCTCTGACATACTATCCGCTCTACCTTTGAGTGACACCTTCTCTGCTCTCCCCCAAGATACGGCAACATCCACCCTCATCTCAGCCCTCTCAACCTCCTTCGACAAGCTCTGTCTTCTTGTTGAGAAACCTGCCCGCCGTTCCCACCCAGTCCATGGCTGACGGATGCAGTAAGAGAACAAAGACAGGTCCTGAGAGCGGCTGAGAGGAAGTATAGAAAGTCACGCCTCACTGCTGACAATGCCACATATCACAACCTCTTGTTAACATTCTCCAAAACCATTACTGCTGCCAAAGCTTCTTTCTTTCACCATAGGATTGAGGCCTCTGACAAGAATCTTCACAAACTACATGCTACCATTTCCTCACTCCTCACTCCCCCCCACCCCCTCCCCCCTCATCTCTCTCTGCCAAAGACTTTGCGATCTTCTTTGAAGAAAAAGTGGAGAACATCCACAGCTCCTTCTCCCAACCCCCACCCATTCCAAATACTGAATCGAGAACCTCATCCTTCACCCTGTCATCTTTCTCTCCGATTACAGAGGCTGAGACCCTGACACTGGTAACGTTGAACCGTCCGACTACATGCCAGCTACATGTTACCCTCCCCACTCCTCCAGACCATAGCACCAGACATCCTCCCATTCCTAACTGTAACCATCAACTCCTCCCTCAACTCGGGGGTGGTCCCCACCTCCCTAAAACAAGCCAGAGTCACACCGCTCATAAAAAAACCAACCATGAACCCCACCGTCATAGGCAACTATCGCCCTGTCTCTCTTCTCTCCTTCCTTTCTAAAACACTTGAACGTGCTGTATCCAACCAACTTACTGCTTATCTCTTACAGAATGACCTCCTAGACCCTAATCAGTCAGGCTTCAGGACTAGTCCCTCCACAGAAACAGCCCTCATAGCGGTCATAGAGGCACTTCACTTAGCGAAAGCGAAAGGCCTCTCCTCTGTCCTGATTCTCCCTATCTGCAGCCTTCGACACAGTCAACCATCAGATCCTCCTCGCGTCCCTCGCAGGAATGGGAGTGGCTGGCTCTGCGCTGACATCATACCTCAATGACCGCTCCTACCAAGTGTCATGGAGAGGGACCCTGTCGGCCACCTGCCCCCCTGCGGACGGGTGTCCCCCAGGGCTCGGCCCTAGGACCCCTTCTCTTCTCCCTCTACACTAAACCTCTGGGTAACATTATCACGTCTCATGCCTTCTCGTATCATTGCTATGCCGATGATACTCAACTCTTCCTCTCCTTCCCTCCCTCCCTCGGATATCCACGTCTCCGAGCGGATCTCGGCTGTCTGTCCGACATCTCTGCCTGGATGACGACCAACCACCTCAAACTGAACCTAAGCTAAACAGAATTGCTCCACCTGCCAGCCAAATCCTCCCCCCTGACCGACCTTTCCAACACAGTCGAGAATGCACCTGTGACCGCGTCCCCGACCAATCTTTCGCAGTCGACTAAAAACACACTTCTTCAATCAATATCTGAAGAAATTATAATAATAATAAAAACATAAAAAAACACTAACCTTCTTACTGTCTTATACTATCATGCACTCTTCCTACTATACTAATATGTCTTTACTACTATGCACTTAACACTTCAGCACCCAAATTTCAGCACTATTTGATGAACACATTTTAGTCAGCTGTAAGAGTTGTACCCTTCCTGCTGACTTGTTGTACAGAACTTGTAAGTCGCCTTTGGACAAAAGTGTCAGCTAAATGACTAAATGTAAATGTCAACAACCAAATCAAATTCCTTGTATGTGTAAATTGGCAATAAAGATCTTTCTGATTCTTATTCTTATACAAATGTTGTACTTTAGAAAGAGGCCTATCCTTCGCAGTGTCCTCAAGCAAGACATTGCTGCATCCTTACCTGAGCCATCGCAGGGGGGGTACGAGGAATGTGATGCACAAGGTCGTGGTCGTTGACATGCAAGCACACAAATCACACTCACATGGATCTGGAGAGGCTCCCTTTTGGACCAGACCTTTGATTCCTTCTTTCGCTCAAAACACTCTTCAGCAAAAAGTGGAAAAAACTATCACTGCGTTTATGAATATTGTCAGTATAAAAATTTGAATCAGATCACAGATCATTTATGATCTCTCAGAGAAAGATACAGGCAGATGGGGCAACCTATTGTCAGATCCATAGTGGGAACAACATCTTAGGAGGGGTTGGATTTTCATGGGAGGGCACTAATAAGAGAAATACGAGAGCAATCGGCACTAGCCAGGCACATTTACAAGCTTTTACTAAACACTTACAAGCTTTTACTAAACACTTACAAGCTTTTACTAAACACTTACAAGCTTTTACTAAACACTTACACACTTTTACTAAACACTTACAAGCTTTTACTAAACACTTACACACTTTTACTAAACACTTACAAACTTTTACTAAACACTTACAAGCTTTTACTAAACACTTACACACTTTTACTAAACACTTACAAACTTTTACTAAACACTTACACACTTTTACTAAACACTTACAAATTTTTACTAAACACTTACAAGCTTTTACTAAACACTTACACACTTGTACAAAACACTTACAAACCTTTATTAAACACTTACAACCTTTTACTAAACACTTACAAGCTTTTACTAAACACTTACACACTTGTACAAAACACTTACAAACCTTTATTAAACACTTACCACTTACACACTTTTACTAAACACTTACAAGCTTTTACTAAACACTTACACACTTGTACAAAACACTTACAAACCTTTATTAAACACTTACAACCTTTTACTAAACACTTACAAGCTTTTACTAAACACTTACACACTTGTACAAAACACTTACAAACCTTTACTAAACACTTACAAACCTTTATTAAACACTTACAACCTTTTACTAAACACTTACAAGCTTTTACTAAACACTTACAAACTTTTACTAAACACTTACAAACCTTTATTAAACACTTACAACCTTTTACTAAACACTTACAACCTTTTACAAAAAAATGGCACAAGTAGGCCAACATTAAAGAGGAGAGGTCGCACCACAGTTGGTGGACTTACAGGAGGGATGCATCAGGGCAGATGTCTTAGCCTGCTTCACAACTCAAATAAACACCAGAGAGACGTACAACCACCAGCCCACAACGTGCACATCATGCACATCAAGGATAACCAGAGTTGTATTATCCCTTTGTTATGTAACAACTTACCATGAATGGATAGTGCATTGATCGGTAATGGGTGAAAACGCTTCGGATGCAATGTAAACCTTTTACAAGCTAATTTGAACTCATAGCAGGCGAAGCCTCAAAAGTCACAACATGGGTCCATGAAACTATCTCTCCTCAGCCTCTGGGTTTAAAGGAATCAATGGAGTTAACGGACCCGCTGCTTTTCAAAACACACATCCATCTCCCCTTGTACAACAGAGATGACACTGTAAAACTACAGAGTTCTGTCTTTTCATCTGTGCTGTCCTGTTGTCCAATTGTTTTTTCCATTACTAATTCACCAATATTCACGTGCACTTTCTGCAAGGCTAAGTTAGTACTGTCATAGCTGTGTATATGGTCTGGACCACAGGACTGAGACTGTGGGTATAGTGGTATACGCATGCCATTGGCCAACTATTTCAGTCATCATTTTCCCTCTTCTTCCACTATTTGCGACACTATTTTGCAACAGCACCGTCGCTGCCTCCTGGGCATAGCGCTGCTCGGGATGATTGTGAAACAAGCTAGAGCGTTTTCCCCCCTATATCGGAATGATAATAGACCTGTTCCCTGTATACAAACATACCGTGTTCGAGCCAATCAGCAATACCAACTGAGTCACGTGACTAAGTTGCCCCGGACCCGCGCGAACTGCTGCGCTAAAAGAATACGACGGGGCTCTATGGAGAAACCATGGCACTCCCCTGACTAAAAGTTGTTTCAAACGAAAACGGTGGGATGTAATTTTAGCCAAATCTGCATGGCTGTGAGTGTGAGTTTTTCATCTCTTACATATACTAGGCATGGATTGATTGTTTAGATCGCTAGCATGGCTAACAAATGCCCCGTTGTTCTGACCAGGATTACGTTCCTTTCTGCTCCAGTGATGCGCGCGCACACTGAGTCTGACGTATACAGTGAACAGGTCTATAGGTTCAGCCTGAACTCTCTACGGCGCTGGCACAGCACTAATGTAGTGTGGAGAGAGCTATGGCTACAGTGACAGGTTGAGAAAAGGCTGATGCACAGTAGTCTGGAATAGAATTGGAAGCAGTGGGCGGTTTTAGTAATTTAGCTAACGTTAGTAATATCCATTGTCATATCTAAAGTTACACCTGCTGCAAAATACAGTTCTGTCACGTCTAGCTAACTTGTGCGTTCTGCACGCACTCCACTCCCTCCAGGCCAACCAATTGTGTGATCATAAAGTTATGAGAGAGAGAGAGAGAGAGAGAGAGAGAGAGAGAGAGAGAGAGAGAGAGAGAGAGAGAGAGAGAGAGAGAGAGAGAGAGAGAGAGAGAGAGAGAGAGAGAGAGAGAGAGAGAGAGAGAGGGAGACTGGCAGCCTAGCTTGCAAACAACAATCACAACTGTTATTATTATGAATGCTAAAAAGAAAATCAATTATTTTAATATTACCAAAAAAGATTACAGCAGGAGCGTGAGACTCTGTTTCCGCTGCACACTTCACACAGCCCTATAGCTACAGTCCCGGCTCCAGGAGGGTAAAACTGCAAAGTCAACAACAAACAAATCTCATCCTGCGTTCTGAACCTCTTTATAAGGATTTGTCATTTCATTGTTACTTGATAGGCTTACAGCACAGGACAGGATTAGGATCCTACAGGGCTGAGACTGTGCGACGTTCTGATGTGGTGATTTCATCCACTCAATAAGCCATGACAACGGTGTTACATCACTCATTCTCCTGGCGTTTCTGTCATATTTATATGTTGTGAAACTGAGAGTCAAGGATAACCAGAGTTTTATTAGCCCTTTGTTATGTAAGGTTCATCAACAAGTAACTGTGCGACATGGAGGCGAAGGACCACCCCACATGCAGCAGTTAACGCACACCTGCAGCTTGATTATCCCGCTATACCATGGCCATTTGCCAACAATATAAAATAGAAGTGTTCGCATATCTGTGGTGAAGGTTTTGCACTGAACATCTAGAGGTAATGAAAGGAGAGCTGACCATTAATAATTCTAGTTGTTTTTACAACTAAGCACCCAGTTCTCGTTCCTTCTCTATTTCTTCTTCCTGCTGTGTCCCACTCTTCAGAATTGTTGTATTCTCCAAATAGATTGAAATAAATGTTAACGGTAATCATTCAACTTTAAACATTAAATAATACATCCACAACTTGCGTAATAAATACAAATAAAGATAAATACAAAATAAATTCCCCCTCAAACATTATTGATTTGAATTGATCAATTTGAGAGAGAGAGAAGAAGAAGAACCTTAAATCATATGCAAACAGTGGCTGGATCTCAAAAAGAACCATCAATGCTTCTCGGCTTAGATGCAGAGAGGGCATTTGATAGAGTTGATTGGCTGTACCTTGAACTAACATTGAAAGGTATGGGATTCAATAACACATTTATAGATTGGACAAAATGTTTATATAAAAATCCTAAATCGAGTAAGGGTGAATGGTCACTGTTCTCACTTCTTTGAGATACAGAGAGGGACACGCCAAGGAGACGTTTTGTCTCCTTTACTATTTGCAATTGGCATAGAGCCACTAGCGGAGATGATTAGATCAAACCCTCAGATACAGGGAATAGATGACCAAAAAGGCATTACACACAATATCTCGTTCTTTGCTGATGACATTTTACTTACTTTAGCCATAGCAAAAGTGAGTGGCTTGTGGTCTACAAATGCAGTGAACGAACGAGCCTCCAGCAGGGAGGCCAGATAGAGGGCGAGGAGCTCCCTATCAAAAGTGCTATATTTGCACTCATTAGGACGAAGCTGTCGGCTAAAAAACGCCAGTGGCTGCCAAGCCCCACTCACCCACTGTTCGTATACCGCTCCAACAGCATAGTATTTTTTTTTTTATCCACTTTTTCTCCCATTTTCTATATTTTCTCCCATCCCAATTTCATATCATCCAATTCAACCCTCCCCTGTCACGAACGCTGTTTCTTGCCTCCCACAAGCCGGCTGCAATGTGGACTAAGTCATACATAGCACAAGTCCCCTCCGGTACTTGAGGTAACAGCAGTCGCATCTTTTCACCTGCGCAGCTCGATCTCTCAGTGGTGAGGAGTAACGCGTGGGAGGCTCACGCTGCCCCCGACACTTCCTGATTCCACTGCGCAGGCGCACCAACCGACCTGTAGGAGTCGCTGTCCACAATGCCCGATCCCCACCCATCAGTTTCCCACCCCCTAATACGGCTAATGTGTATTAGTACGGACGACCAGCTAAACTGAAAGCAAATGTGGAGCGCTGGGCTCGAACAGGCGAGCCCAGCGTCTCCAGATTTTGTGGCGAGCGCCTTGCCCACTACGCCACGTAGCCGCCCCTCCAACAGCATAGTCTGAAGCATCAGTGGTGATGGCAACAGGGCGTTAGGAAGTGGGTGTGCCAGCCTGGTTGCATTGGCCAGGGCGGTTTTAGTATCGACAAACGCCTTGCCTCTCTCGTCCGTCCAGTCCACCACATGTTTGGCGATTTTACCCCTGAGAGCCTCGTACAGAGGTCGCATTAGCTGAGCAGCCCGGGGTACAAACCGATGGTAAAAATGTACCATGCCAAGGAACTCTTGCAGAGCCTTGATGGTGGGTGGCAGTGGAAAATTTGCTATGGCGTCAACCTTAGATGGGAGGGGAACTGCCCCATCTTTGGTGACGTGGTGCCTGAGGAAATCGATCCTAGACAGCCCAAACTGACATTTAGCTGGGTTAACTATGAGCCCATGCTGACTGAGTCGGTGGAAAAGGGTCCTGAGATGGGACAAGTGCTCTGCCTTGGTGGTACTGGCGACTAAGATGTCATCTAGGTAGACAAACAAAAAAGGCAGGTCCCGTAACACAGAGTCTATCAAGCGCTGGAATGTCTGTGCTGCGTTTTTAAGCCCAAATGGCATGCACAAGAACTCAAACAAACCAAAGGGAGTAATCACCGCCGTCTTAGGGATGTCCGCTGGGTGGACCGGCACCTGGTGGTAACCTCGAACTAAATCTATTTTTGAAAATATGAGTTTCCGCGCCAGGTGGGTGGAAAAATCCTGAATATGTGGAACCGGGTATCGGTCGGGTGTGGTTACCTCGTTAAGGCGGCGGTAATCGCCACACGGGCGCCACCCGCCGGCAGCCTTGGGGACAATGTGACAGGGTGAGTCCCATGGGCTGTCAGAACGACAGATAATACCCAGGTTCTCCATGTTGGAAAACTCTGCCTTGGCAACGGCCAGCTTGGCAGGATCTAGGCGCCGAGCCCGGGAGTAGACTGGCGCACCTGCCGTAGCGATGTGATGCTCCACACCGTGCTTACTGGTGGAGGACGAGAAAGTGGGCTGGGTAAGGACAGGGAACTCGGCTAGCAGCTGGTGAAACTCATCTGTAATAGACAACATGTTAGACAAACCCACAGGAGGCGCTGCCCCGACAGTACATTCAAATGAACAAAAGGTGGTGGCGTCGATCAAGCGATTGTTCCTGACATCCACCAACAATCCATAAGCACACAGAAAATCAGCACCCAGCAGGGGCACAGACACATCAGCAGTGATGAAATCCCAGCTAAACCGCCGCTCACCAAAACACAGCTCCACTAGCCTACTGCCATACGTGCGGATCGTAGTACCATTGGCAGCTTCCATAGGGAGCCCATGCCCGTCGGCCAGGGTGTCCACCCTTGACGCAGGCAGCACGCTTCTCTGTGCCCCTGTGTCGCACATGAAACGCCTGCCTGAGATGTTGTCCCGAATAAACAGTAGCCTGCCGGCCCCACCAACGCTCATGGCCACTGTTGAGCGCCGGCCCGGGCGTTTCCCGGCCCCTTGTAAGTACATGGGGGACGGCATTGGTTAGCCCTGGCTCCATACTTGGTGTGAAAGAAACACCAGCCAGTGTCTCTCCCTCGCTGGCGAGGGGCTGCCACCGCAGCAGCGACGGTATGTGGTAGAACACGGCCGTACAGTGTTGCTGCTGGCTGGCCAAAAATAACGTATCCGCCTCCGCGGCTAACATACGGCAGTCATTTATTGTTGTGTTTGCCAAGGCAGCCCTTATCTGAGCCGGTAACTGGCGTAAGAACAGCTGTCTGAAGAGAAAGTGGTTGGGCTCATGCTCTCCCATCAACGCCAGCATCCTATCCATAAGCTCGGACGGTTTACTGTCGCCCAGACCTTGCAATGAAAACAGCCGGTTAGCTCGTTCCACCTCAGACAGTTCAAAACACTTCAACAAGTGTGCCTTCAGCGTGCCATATTTGTCGTGCGCTGGAGGGCTTGTGAGTAGACTCACCACTCTGGCTGCTGTGTTAGTCCCCAGCACAGCGACAACGTGATAGTACTTGGTGTCATCCTCCGTTATTTGATTTATTGCAAACTGCGCCTCCGCCTGCACAAACCATGCAGTAGCTTGCGTTTCCCAGAACTCTGGCAATTTCAGCACGACTGCTGCTTCCTCAAACTTCAGCGCGACTGCCTGCTCCATTGTTCAATCATCCTTGAAAGCGTCCAAGAACGTCAGGTTCACCAATGTAGGAGACGGGAAATCACGACCAAAGAGAGTGAAGTTTCTTTGACCACACATCAGTGTGCATCATTTATTAGCATAGCCATGGATACCACAACAAACCAAGCCAAGCGTTAATATGGCCGCTCTAGCTACCCACAATGCCCTGTGTCCTTAAAGTGACAGTGTAGGTGGATTATGTCCCGTCCAGGTAAGTGTCCATGTAAGTGCCCACTACAGTATGATCAATGCAACGTGATATGAATTGAAAATGGGGGACCCTGATGGAAACAAGACAAACGTCTTTCTCAGGTCTGCATCCCCTTAACAATTGTATGTATTGAGCCGTACTGTATTGTACCCATTCTGCAATCTGTTAAATAAAGTTTTCATTCATTCATTCATTCATTCATGTTCATTATTATGACACAAAATAAAAGAAAGTTAAAAAAAAAAAGTGAGAGAGAAAGAGACACAAAATAAAGAAAGTTAAAAAAAAAAGTGAGAGAGAAGAGAGAGAGAGAGAAGGAGAGAGAGAGAGGAGAGAGAGAGAGAGAGAGAGGAGAGAGAGAGAGAGAGAGAGAGAGAGAGAGAGAGAGAGAGAGAGAGAGAGAGAGAGAGAGAGAGAAGAGACAGACAGACTAATGTGGACCCCATGGCGGCTTTACAGCCGTGAGAACCCCAGTCCTGGTACTGATCTACGGAAGTCTGAGAGATCGAAACAGAAAGAGAGAAGTAGAGAAATTGATTTCCGACTACAGAAACAAGTCTGTTTGACTTAAGCCCTGATTGACCCTTAAATGTCTCAAGGTAACCCCTCATCTCCCTAGCTTTAACAGACACAAACTGGGCGCTTATCCAACAATCACTTCAAAGGCAGACAGTTCTACTTGAAAAAGCACTTTTGGCAAGTCTAGGGAAAGATCACATCCTTATGATAATTTTAATATTCCAGTAAACTATAAACTAATATATCTGCTGACATTAGGATGTGAAAAAAGGGCAAATTTTATGGGACTTCAATATGGAGCCAAATATAAATATATTACTGGCCAGAGAGAGAGGGGGGGAATGGGGGGAGAGAAAGATAGAGAAGAGAGAGTAGAGGGAGAGAGAGAGAGAGAAAGAGAGTGAGGGAGAGAGATAGAGGAGGAGAGAAAGCAGAGGGGGAGAGGGAGGGGGATCTGCGATTGAGCGACTCAGACAGGCTCGCAGTCATAACCAGTTTATTAACCAGTTTTAGGTATCCCCATCTCCTACCCACTGTAGTTCGTCAAACTTGAAGCTATGAACAAAGTACATCTATATGACACACTTTGTTCTGGATAGTTACACGCTCCAAAAGCTATTTCAGGAAATAGAGACAGCTTTTTCATTGAGCTCCTTGTTCTCTCTGTGTAAGCACTAAAGTATTTATTAATTTGATTTCTGCATATAACAGGAAGACGGGAGGAGGAAACTGACTAATCAATAACAGAAAAATGAAACTCTTAACACCATTAATTGAATGCAATGTTATCAACTAAAACGTTCTTACAAAAGGGATGCACTACATTTTCTGGCTCATAAAAGCGCTGGATTTTAATGACCCTATAAATGTGTCATATTATCTCCACCAGACAAAGCTTCCATCATTGTCCATTCAGATAGATATTCAGTATGACGTTACACTTTTTGAGCACAAGAGGGCTAAACTACACAGTTTCACTGCTCAGCACCTCAGGACCTCTGCTCAGCAACAGGACCTCTCTCTCTCTCTCTCTCTCTCTCTCTCTCCTCTCTCTCTCTCTCTCTCTCTCTCTTCTCTCTCTCTCTCTCTCTCTCTCTCTCTTTCTCTCTCCATCTCAAGAAATCAGTACATTACAGAAGGATTTTTTTGTATGATTGACAGTCTTTATGGTGGTTGTATTCCGTTGGATGTCCTTTGCTTGTCACAGTAGCTCAAAAATCTTGCTGCTGTGTTTGCACATTGTTGTATTTCTCCCAGTAGGTATGGGAGTTTTGTGTTTTCAAAGTCTCTTTGGGTGTTTGCAATTTGTGGGAAGTATATGTCTCTGATGTCTTGGTATAGTGGGCAGGTTGTTAAGAAGTGTAGCTCGGTTTCCACCTCTTCTTGTGTGCAGTGGGTGCACAGTCTGTCTTCTCTTGGGAGCCAGGTCTGCCTATGGTGGCATTTATCATTGGCTAGGCTGTGCTCGCTGAGTCTGTACGTAGTCAGGGGCGACAGTGGCTCAGGAGGTAGAGCAGTCGTCTGGCAATCCGGAGGTTCCCGGTTCGATTCCCGCTCCTCCTGGTCAGCGTGTCGATGTGTCCTTGAGCAAGACACTTAACCCCTAATTGCTCTGGATGAGGAGGTCGGCACCTTGCATAATTGCCTCTGCCATCGGTGTGTGAATGGGTGAATGTGAGGCATAAGTTGTAAGGCACTTTGGACAAGTTGAGTATGTTTAAGTGCTGTTTACAGTGGCCCCATTACTTTACATTAGTTGTACTGGTAACTAGTCCACGGGTTAGTGCTGAGAGAGGACTTTACCGCACGACAATGTCATCAATGGTTCGGACAGGGCTGAATGCTCTGCTCAACAACCACAGGGTTGATGTTAAAGTCATGTTTGATGTCACACAGTCAGGCCTAATCTGCTCTCAGATTAATCAGAGAAAGAAAAAAGAAAAATTATATTTGTAATCACACGTCACAGGGTGCATCGGAGCACCAATGTTGTCGACTCTGAGTGAGATTCTCATAATCTTGGTGGTAAGTCCTTCTCAATGGATGACTTGTGGATATAATGACGAACCATGATGATTAAAAATTAAAAGGGCTATTGTTTAAGCTTTCCCTAGATGTTGTAATTAATTTGCAGTTGCCACCACAACCCCCCCCCCCCCCCCCCCCCATGATGTCCCTCCCCCCATGCCGTCCCTCCCCCCTCCCGATGTCCTCTAATTGATGGTTTGTTTAATCCATCTCTCGCTTCTGGTAACAAGGGAGGATCTAATCCTGAAGCCCTGAAACCAACAAATTGTTTGCTGCTAACAAGTTTGTTTTCGTGCCACCTGCTTCTTCTATCATTCATAGGGGGCCTTAACGTTCAGGGGCCCCATTGCAAGGTCAAATATGGGCCCCTTATCTTATCTAAACAAGCCCCCACCCCCCACACACACTCGCATGTACCTCTCTGACACAAAAGTCCTCTTTCTGACTTAAATGTGTAACTGCACTCAAGGAATTCTCTCTCTCTCTCAAACACACAAAGACGGGCTAAACCAGTGATTCTCAAACTGTGGAGTGCAGGCAAATGGGGGAGAATGCATAGTGTTACAGTGACATGAAACAGCAAATGATCGGATTTCCTGGGGATAAGATGTGGGAAGCTTGCCTCTGTGCCAAACTCACTACGACACAGCTCAACCAGACCTTGGAGATTCCAATTACTTGGTTTATGTCAAGTACAACGTTTCTTCTACAAGGTGAAATACTTCTTTCTGTGTTGGTGATGTGCCTTTTACAAGTGTTTCCATTGTGTATCACTTATCCACATTGGCACAGTGCGTGCATTTACTTTGTCGATCCAGGGTGCATTTGATTTGTCAACCGGGGGCCCTGCTAGCGGGCGGTGCCGTTTCTATAGGAACAGGTGAAACATAGCTGAGTCTGCTCATGCTATCATTCAACAGTGTTTCGAGACAGATCAAGCGGTGAAGGAAACTGATACATCTGAATATGGTGCCAAAAAAGGAAGGGAAGAAAATGTACAATACGTTCACCACTCTCTTTTGTACAATCCCATCTGCATGATGGTGCGTTCAATGGAAACAGAAAACCACCTGCGTCTCAAGGGGCATTATTCCCCAAAGCAGCCGCATCACTGGAGGTTATTTTCCCCCAACCATCAGATGCTGGTTTTGAAACATCTTTCCATCATTATATCTTGGATACAGACTCTCATCATTAGTCTCATGGATACAGACACTCATTATCACTCTCATGGATACAGACACACATCTCATTATCACTCTCATGGATACAGACAAACATCTCATCATTAGTCTCATGGATACAGACACATGTCTCATCATCAGTCTCATGGATACCACACGCTTCAGGTGCGATTACCAATTTCCATCACGCACCTGTTGTAGTTTGTAATTAGCGCTCCAGAGGCTTCATATACTCAGGCCTTCTATCAATCATTGTCGGGTCGTTTTGGATTACTACTGCTATTGCCTGTTCCCCCCGTTGTTGTGCCTCGTCTACTTCTTCTCCAGGACGTCTTTGGACGTCGCCGCTGGTGTATATCTCGATCATCCGTTGGAGCTGTGCCTTGTTGCCCGCTTTACGCGTTTGCGCTTTGGTGAGTTTTTGGAAACAAGCCTTTTGGATTATCTGTTTTTTGTGTGTTTGGATAACACTGAAGAAATACCGTTTTTGTTTTGTACTGGACTCAGCTAATTTGTGTGTTAGGATAACACTGAAGAAGTACCGTTTTTGTTTTGTACTGGACTCAGCTAACTTGTGTGTTGGTACACCGAAGATCAAGTCACTTGTGATTTATACTGGACTCAGCTAAGGAGGACTGAACTGCACTGCCTCTGTGTACAGTTGGATTGATTATTGACCACTCTCTCTCTCTCTCCGTTTCCTCCCCGAGTTGGATCCGGGAGTATCTGCAGAGCCGCAGAGGTAGTGGCGCCTACGCCGATTCCCCACCTCTAAACCGGGAGGATCTGCAGAGCCGCAGACAACTCTGCCGAGAGCATTCTCCTTTTTGTTAATTCTGATTTGTTATTTGGCTCATTTTTGATTCTGTAATAAATACGCCCTAGTGTTTGGCTAACTCTGAACTACCTGTCTGTGCCGTGCTGTTGGGGTCGGTTTCAAACCATAACATTACGACCCGACCATGACGACCTCAGCCGACACAGACAGAGTCAGGACAGCGTTGGCGGTCCAGATCGAATTGACCAACGACCACAGCCTACAGTTAGGTGCGGCTGCGGCTGCTGTACAGGAGCTCCGAGCCCAGGTCCTGCCTATTCAGGAGTCCCTTGGCTCTCTGGCTACCCTGCAGACAGCCCAGGGTAATCAGCTGGCTGATATTCTTCATCAATTACAGACGTTGAGTGAAGCATTTAACGCCCTGCTTGTAACCCCACCTACTTCAGGAGTCTCGGCCAGAGCACCACCCGCAGCCGTGGCGGACCCCGCGTCTCCCGACCCCGGTTGTTCAATGGTAACTTCGAGGATTGTGCCACATTCATCATGCAATGTGAGTTGGTTTTTCTTCATCAACCCAGCCGATTTACTTCAGAGGGAGCCCGAGTGGCTTACATGACTAACCTGCTCTCAGGCCGGGCAGCACAGTGGGTTACTGCCTCCTGGTCGATGAGGGCTGATTTTTGTTTTTCCTACCCAGACTTCGTGGCAGAGCTCCGCAGGGTTTTCCACCACCCAGCTTGTGGCCAGGACCCAGGAGCTCGGTTGGGCACCTTCCAGCAGGGCAGTGGCGGGGTCACGGACTACGTGCTGGAGTTCAGACTGGCCGCAACGGAGAGCGGTTGGAACGATCAAGCGCTTCGTCTCACCTTCATGAGGGGTCTCAACGACGCTGTAAGGGACCAGCTCGCGACCCGTGAGGAGCCTGATTCCCTCGAGGACCTATTCAACCTCGCCATTCGCATCGACGGACGCCTCCGGGAGAGAAGGCGTGAGAGAGCCCGACTGGGACCCCCAGACGTCCCCCAGACCCCCCGCACTCGTGACGGTACTGCGGTCGGTCCTGCTCCCTCCACAACTGGTGGTTCCTTCCCCTCCCGTTCGGTGCCCGAGGAGGAACCCATGCAGCTGGGACGCTCACACCTTAGCCAGGCTGAACGGGAGGCCAGGTTCAGGTCCGGCCTTTGCCTCTACTGCGGCCGGGATGGGCACCGTATCTCCAACTGCCCCACCCGGCCAAAAGACCAGGCTTGCCGGGACCCCGGTAGATCCTGGTGAGCCGTTTTTCTCGTTCCCACACCCGTGCACCACCTAGCCGTCTGATGAGCGTCACCCTGGCCTGGGCGGACCAACGGGCGACGGTGGAGGCACTCATTGACTTCGAGTTTGCTACCCAGGCCAACATTCCACTGGAGGACCTCGTGAGTAGGGATGGGTACCTTTCACGTTTGAACCGATACCGGTACCGGTACCTGTGAATCAATACCGGTACCCAACGGTACCTTTTTTCGGTACTTTAGTCTCAAGAAATTTAATTTACCTACCTCAGTCGTAAAAAAAAATCCAAACTTCAAATAACTACAATTTCGACAGTTTTCGGCTTGTCATTGCTCCGACTGCTTTGTTGTTGAATCAAGTCAAATCCTAGGTAAGCATATATTGTGCGTGTGAACGTTGACATGAAAAGAAAAAAGTTAAAAAAAAAGTTAAAAAGTAAAAAAAATAATTAATACATTTTTTTTTATTATTATTATTATTTTTATTTTTTTCGGTTTCTCACTTGATTCGATACTCGGTAGTACCGACGTGTTTCGGTTCTGTACCTCAAAAGTACCGAATTCGGTACCCATCCCTACTCGTGAGACCCTTGGAGGTGTTCGCGTTGGACCAGCACCGCCTGGCTGACATCACTCAACGCACCTGTCCAGTCGTTCTTACCATTGCTGGTAACCACGTTGAGAGACTTTTTATCACCAGATCCCCTCTTGTCCCAGTAGTCCTGGGCCGGCCCTGGCTCGCGCTGCATGAGCCCCACATCGCCTGGTCCTCCGGTACCATCAGGGGGTGGAGCTCCTCCTGTCATGCCCAGTGTCTTCAGGCGGCGTCCTGTCCCTCGCCCCGGAGATCCCTTTGTGAGCCGCCCCCGGACCTCTCGACTATACCCCCCGAATACCACGACCTCGAGGAGGTTTTCAGTAAGTCCCGGGCTCAGGCCCTTCCGCCTCACCGGCCTTACGACTGTGCCATCGACCTCCGCTCTGGGGCTCCCCTTCCCGGCAGCCGCCTCTACAGTCTGACCGTCCCTGAGAAGGCTGCGATGGAGAAGTACATCTCTGAGTCCTTGGAAGCAGGCCTCATTCAGCCTTCCTCCTCCCCGGTGGCGGCCGGTTTCTTTTTTGTTGGGAAGAAGGATGGAGACATTCGACCCTGCATCGACTATCGCCAACACAACGAGATCACCATTAAGAACAAGTATCCTCTTCCTCTCATGAACTCCACCTTCGAGCCTCTCACCCAGGCTACCGTCTTTACCAAGCTGGACCTCCGGAGTGCCTACCATCTGGTCCGTATCCGAGAGGGCGATAAATGGAAGACCGCCTTCAAGACTCCCAGGGGCCACTACGAGTACCTGGTAATGCCGTTCGGCCTCACCAACGCTCCGGCGGTATTCCAGGCGCTCATGAACGACGTCCTCCGTGACATGCTGGAGGAGTTTGTGGTGGTATACCTGGACGACATCCTCATTTTCTCCAAGACCCTCGAGGAACACATCCAGCATGTCCGCCGTGTGCTGGAGCGCCTCCTCCACAATCGGCTCTTCGTCAAGGCAGAGAAGTGCCGATTTCACTCCGACTCCGTCGATTACCTGGGCTTCATCGTGGAGAGCGGCTTGACCCGAGCTGACCCTCGCAAGATCCGGGCCGTGGAGGAGTGGCCGGAAACCCACCTCTCGGAAGGAGCTACAGAGCTTCCTCGGGTTCGCAAACTTCTACCGAAGATTCATCCGGAACTACAGCCAGGTGGCGGAACCACTTACCAGGCTAACCTCTCCCGCCCTGCCGTTCGACTGGTCCCCAGCGGCTTGTGCTGCGTTCCGTTCCCTCAGGAAGAGGTTCACCACCGCCCCGGTCTTGCTCCACCCAGACCCCAAGAGACAGTTCATTGTAGAGGTGGACGCCTCGGATACTGGACTAGGGGCTATCTTGTCTCAGCGGTCGGCAACGGACCAGAAGGTACATCCGTGCGCCTTCTACTCACGTCGTTTCCTCCCTGCCGAGAGGAACTATGACATCGGCAATCGGGAGCTGCTGGCGGTTGTGGCTGCCTTGGAGGAGTGGCGTCATTGGCTAGAGGGGGCCGAGGAACCATTCACTATTTGGACGGACCACAAGAACTTGACGTACATCGGTGCTTCCAAGCGCCTCAACGGCCGGCAGGCAAGATGGGCCAGCTTCCTCAGTCGGTTCGACTTCTCGCTGACCTTTCGCCCAGGTTCCCGCAACACGAAGGCCGACTCCCTGTCCCGGTTACACTCCACTGAGGATCCGACTCCCATCCTCCCAGAGGCCAGGGTGGTGGGAGTGGTCACCTTGGGCATCGAGGGGTTGGTAAGGCGTGCCCTACGCTTCCATCCCGCTCCCGGCAATGTACCTGTTTGTCGCCTCTTCGTCCCCGACTCAGTCCAGTCCCGGGTCCTCCAGTGGGGCCATACCAGCCGGTTCACCTGCCACCCGGGCGTTCATCGCACGTTCTCCTTCCTGGCTCGTCGATTCTGGTGGCCCACCATGAGGAACGACATCAAGGAGTTCGTTCTGGCCTGCGCCCGCAGCAAGGCCTCCCACCAGGCACCCTCCGGGCTATTGCAGCCGCTTCCCATTCCGAGCCGCCCTTGGTCCCATGTGGCGTTGGACTTCATCACGGGTCTTCCTTCGTCCCAGGGGAACACGTGCCTACTGACCGTGGTGGATCGGTTCAGCAAGGGGGTTCACCTCGTGGCCCTTCCCAAGCTTCCCTCGGCTGCCGAGACAGCGGACCTCCTGACACGCCATGTGTTCTGCCTCCATGGGTTTCCCCAGGACGTCGTCTCGGACCGGGGGCCCCAGTTCACTTCCCAGGTATGGCGGGCTTTTTGCAAGGGATTGGGGGCAACGGTCAGTCTTTCCTCTGGTTATCATCCCCAGACTAACGGACAAACGGAGAGGATGAACCAGAGCGTGGAGTCTGCTCTACGTTGTGTGGCTGCCGAGAAACCCGCTTCTTGGAGCCGGTTCCTCCCCTGGGTCGAGTACGCCATCAACTCCCTGGTCAGTTCCGCCACCGGCCTCTCACCTTTTGAGGTATCCCTGGGCTACCAACCCCCTCTTTTCCCTGCACAGGAGTCGGAGGTGGCAGTTCCCTCCGTACAGGACCATCTCGACCGGTGCCGACAGGTCTGGGAGATCACCAGGACTGCACTGCTCCGGTCATCGGAGCGCACCAGTCGTGGAGCTGACCGGCGCCGGATCCCTGCGCCGACGTACCAGCCTGGGCAGAGGGTGTGGCTGTCTGCAAGGGACCTTCCGCTTCGATCCTCGGCCAAGAAGCTTAACCCCCGGTTCGTCGGTCCTTTTGAGGTTCTGAAGGTGCTCAGTCCCGCGGCGGTGAGTCTTAAGCTTCCTGCGTCCATGCACATTCACCCCGTTTTCCATGTGTCCCGGGTTAAGCCTGTCTCTCCCAGTCCCCTGATGCCCCCTGCTCCGGATCCGCCTCCTCCCGACATGGTGGACGGACACCCCCGGTGGCAGGTGCGTCAGCTGATGGACGTCCGACGGCGGGGTCGGGGGTTCCAGTACCTGGTGGACTGGGAGGGATACGGCCCGGAGGAACGGAGCTGGGTCTCCCGCAAGCTCATCATGGACCCCGACCTGATCACCGACTTCCATCGTTCCCATCCGGACAAGCCGGGTCAGGCTGGTCGCCGGGTGGCTCCCGTGGAGGGGGGGGTACTGTGAGGATTGGCCCATTCCCCGCCACACGCTTCTTCAAGGTACTGTGATGATTGGTCCATTCCCCGCCACACGCTTCAGGAGCGATTACCAATTTCCATCACGCACCTGTTGTAGTTTGTAATTAGCGCTCCAGAGGCTTCATATACTCGGGCCTTCTATCAATCGCTGTCGGGTCGTTTTGGATTACTACTGCTATTGCCTGTTCCCCCCCGTTGTTGTGCCTCGTCTACTTCTTCTCCAGGACGTCTTTGGAGGTCGCCGCTGGTGTATATCTCGATCATCCGTTGGAGCTGTGCCTCATTGCCCGCTTTACGCGTTTGCGCTTTGGTGAGTTTTTGGAAACAAGCCTTTTGGATTATCTGTTTTTTGTGTGTTTGGATAACACTGAAGAAATACCGTTTTTGTTTTGTACTGGACTCAGCTAATTTGTGTGTTAGGATAACACTGAAGAAGTACCGTTTTTGTTTTGTACTGGACTCAGCTAACTTGTGTGTTGGTACACCGAAGATCAAGTCACTTGTGATTTATACTGGACTCAGCTAAGGAGGACTGAACTGCACTGCCTCTGTGTACAGTTGGATTGATTATTGACCACTCTCCCTCTCTCTCCGTTTCCTCCCCGAGTTGGATCCGGGAGTATCTGCAGAGCCGCAGAGGTAGTGGCGCCTACGCCGATTCCCCACCTCTAAACCGGGAGGATCTGCAGAGCCGCAGACAACTCTGCCGAGAGCATTCTCCTTTTTGTTAATTCTGATTTGTTATTTGGCTCATTTTTTATTCTGTAATAAATACGCCCTAGTGTTTGGCTAACTCTGAACCATCGGCATATGTAGACCACTATCACTAGGGCACGTGCCCTAGTGATCCTAATTTGTGCCCCAGTGATTACATAATCATTCTTATTTTTTTTACTTCGCTTTGAAATATTATAGTGAAATATTTTGCACTGTTTTTGATTTATCTTGTCGAAATCCTCCAACAGGCTCTTTTTTGTAGGTTGAATTGTTTGCACACCCCTATGACAGAGGCTGAGCATACATGGTACATCCCACCAGCTGACTGAGTCAGCTGGCAGCGCAGTTGAGCCAGGTAAACAGTAAACACACACACAGTGCTCGACGTCGACGAGGCACCACGTTTCAAATGGACATCAGAAAGTGCTTCGCCAAAGCGTTGCAGAGTAAAAATGAGAGAGGTAAGAGACTAGTTATAAGGCTGTCAAGAAAGCCCGCATGAATTTGAAGAATCTCCCATCCCTTAAGTTTAACCACAACGTTACCGGAGGAATTAGCTGCTAGAATAGGCACCGACTATATCTGGTAAGCAGCACGTTGTCGTATGGTCGTAACGTGCGTGCTTACCAGATATAGGCTAGCCTAGCTAGGACCTTTATACAGTAATAGCCTATCTATCTGCCTATGCCAGTAATTTTTATATTCTGCAGTTGTCTTTTGGAACAGTCTGCCCAGTGACTTGAAAATCGTCAATGCTGTTAGATTCAACTAAGTCCGGCCTGAAGACTGAATGAATGAATGAATGAATGAATGAATGAATGAATGAATGAATGAATGAATGAATGAATGAATGAATGAATGAATGAATGAATGAATGAATGAATGAATGAATGAATGAATGAATGAATGAAAACTGTATTTAACAGATTGCAGAATGGTTACAATACAGTACGGCTCAATACACACAATTGTTAAGGGGATGCAGACCAGAGAAAGACGTTTGTCTTGTTTACATCTGGGTCCCCCATTTTCAATTCATAGTGACATTTATGACATAGGGATATACATGACATTATAGGTATTTTAGTACTGTTACATTTGTGACATATACGATATGCAAATATACAGTACTGTTACCCATAGATCCTGACAGAGTATATGATGGGCAAGGCTCAAAAGGGACTATAATTAACCTAGACACTCAGCATAAAGGCACCCTTGCATGTTTATGAGTCTGTTATGTATAAATAGTAAATGGTATGATGTGTTGTGATGTGATGTCATGTCTGTATGATGCATGTCTAAGCATGTCATTCCTATCTATATATCTTTTTAAATCTATTCTATTCTACAATTTTATTGCACTGCACTATTGCACTATTTTACTCTATTTTATCTTGCTCCTTTTATTATTGTCTATTTAAAACTGAATCAATCAATATTCCTATATATATAACATTATTTTCATGTTGCTCCAGGCAAAGTGCAAAGTGCAAGAGGAGGAGGAGGAGAGATGGAGGGTGAGCTGGCTGAGTCAGGGGAGAGAGAGGAGAGACAGACTAGAGGCGACACTGAGAGGTGAGTAGATATTAAAGTAGATATAGAAGTTAAAAAAAAATAGTTACAAAATCCACCCATTTTCGCCCACAAACCGGCCAAAACCGGGCACATTTTTACTACTACCTGTCTGTGCCATGCTGTTGGGGTCGGTTTCAAACCATAACATGGATACAGACACACGTCTCATCATTAGTCTCATGGATACAGACACATGTCTCATCATTAGTCTCATGGATACAGACACACGTCTCATCATTAGTCTCATGGATACAGACACACATCTCATCATTAGTCTCATGGATACAGACACACATCTCATCATCAGTCTCATGGATACAGACACACATCTCATCATCAGTCTCATGGATACAGACACACATCTCATCATCAGTCTCATGGATACAGACACACATCTCATCATCAGTCTCATGGATACAGACACACATCTTATCATCAGTCTCATGGATACAGACACATGTCTCATCATCAGTCTCATGGATACAGACACACATCTCATCATCAGTCTCATGGATACAGACACATGTATCATCATCAGTCTCATGGATACAGACACTCATCATCAGTCTCATGGATACAGACACACATCTCATCATCAGTCTCATGGATACAGACACACATCTCATCATCAGTCTCATGGATACAGACACACATCTCATCATCAGTCTCATGGATACAGACACACATCTCATCATTAGTCTCATGGATACAGACACACATCTCATCATCAGTCTCATGGATACAGACACACATCTCATCATCGGTCTCATGGATACAGACACATGTCTCATCATCAGTCTGATGGATACAGACACTCATCATCAGTCTCATGGATACAGACACACATCTCATCATTAGTCTCATGGATACAGACACACATCTCATCATCAGTCTCATGGATACAGACACACATCTCATCATCAGTCTCATGGATACAGACACTCATCATCAGTCTCATGGATACAGACACATGTCTCATCATCAGTCTCATGGATACAGACACTCATCATCAGTCTCATGGATACAGACACACATCTCATCATCAGTCTCATGGATACAGACACACATCTCATCATCAGTCTCATGGATACAGACACACATCTCATCATCAGTCTCATGGATACAGACACACATCTCATCATCAGTCTCATGGATACAGACACACATCTCATCATCAGTCTCATGGATACAGACACACGTCTCATCATTAGTCTCATGGATACAGACACACATCTCATCATCAGTCTCATGGATACAGACACACGTCTCATCATTAGTCGCATGGTTACAGACACACGTCTCATCATCACTCTCATGGATACATACACACATCTCATCATCAGTCTCATGGATACAGACACACATCTCATCATCAGTCTCATGGATACAGACACATGTCTCATCATCAGTCTCATGGATACAGACACACATCTCATCATCAGTCTCATGGATACAGACACATGTCTCATCATCAGTCTCATGGATACAGACACACATCTCATCATCAGTCTCATGGATACAGACACACATCTCATCATCAGTCTCATGGATACAGACACACATCTCATCATCAGTCTCATAGATACAGACAGACATCTCATCATGAAGATAGGTATTCTTACAACTGCATTTAACCTGTTATTACAACTGTAAGTAACTGTTGTTACATTTAAGCGGTGATTACCCAGTACCCAGGGAGAGTTATAAACGCTGGAACTTTTATACATTTGATACATTTCAGTTGGTAAAAAGCTGTATCTTTATTTAATTCATTAGTCTAGTCCCCCCGACCCCCGACCCAACCGTTAAAATGGAACATAGCTGTACCTTTCTGTGGGGTCAGGGGTCAAGTTGGCCTGAGTCCATTCGCAGATTTCATTTCATAGCCGTAGGACCACCTTGCCCCCCCCCCCCAATGCTGCCTCATCACTAGCCCAATCATCGCTGGCAAACAGCTCTGTCAATATCAGCTGCCTGTAGCACTTAAGACTATATGGCTTTGAGCTGAGGTCAGAGGTCAGGAGAAGAAATACCCCCCCCACCCCCCCCCCCCCCCATCTATCGAGCTGGAATGTCCTGTCGAAGCCATTACAGTAATTGCAATTTTGGAGCAGTTTGCTATTCTATTTTATCTTTATTTTTTTACTTAAAAATATGTCACCTCAAAGCTGGAGCCAGTGTAGATTGAGGTGGAGGCTTGGAGACAGAGAGGAGAGAGGTGCTGACTGCAAAGCTTGTCCAAATTAAGTATATTGATTCACTGATTTGTTTAATTTCAGTGTCATAACGTAACTTTGGTAGAACCTTTCGGTTGTTCCCGCCAGAGACACTCTACATGATGAGAAGACAGAACACTCCGGGGTTTTTTGGATGGGGAAATGGAGAAACACTAAAGACACTAAAAACTACTTCAGAGAAAGATATTCCGGGAAAATAATTAAATGTGATGTTGTTTTATGTTGAGTAAAGTTTGAATCTATTGCGGATCTCTGACAAAAGGCTGGGAATTGTGCAGTGAGTAACTAAGAGGACTCTGTGGCAGAAACCACTAGATGGCACCTGTGTAGAAGGGAGCATCGCATTTAATCATTTTCTCTGAATATGTTTATTTTGTGGCAAGAGGTTTTGTTGTTGCCTCCATCTTTAGTATGGGTGGGGGGAAATCCATACAGCAATATATTGCAATATTTTGCGTGCTGATATTATATCAATACAGTGTACAGTACAAGTATCAATATTTAAACTGAAAGAAAAAGGAAAAAAAATTATGAGATGAACAGACTGAAAATGTTATCTTATTAGATAACAGATTATATATATATATTTTTGTATTGCATTATGTTAAAAAGGTTTTCTGTTGGGGACATGATTTGCATTAGAAAAAAGGTAATAAATCGCAATATATCAAAATAAATAAATATCGTGATATTACAATATCATGACTCTAATATTGTGATATTACCGCACCATGGTGATTCCCACCCCTAATCTTTAGCGTTACGGATTTCTTCATTCAAACCTGCCTGTGTCTCTGGCACAACCAAAGGTTCTACCAAAGTTCAACAATGCATTAATGGGTAACACTCAGTTATAAGACCTTTATAAGGTATTTGTAGATAATGAACTAATCATGAACAAACCATTTATATACATTCGCCAGGGTACTCCTGGGTCCTAGTGCCCCCCAAGTTACACTATATGTTTGCAGTGCACATGTATTTTATATGTTAATACAATTGCATTTATCTATAGTCCTAATTCTGTCACTGTTTGATGTCACAAAGAAGGGTGTATCCGAAAGCTGCCTACAACGTTTGTAACAGATGATGAAAAAGTGAACAAATAATTAACTGTATTAGACATTTGTTAATGGTGAATACAGTAGGTTTCACTTTAGATTAGGGCACACAATAGCAAATGATTTATAGATGTTTTATGAATGTCTTAACAAATGATTTGTTAAACATGAAAAGACAAGTCTGGTAATTGCTTCGTGTGTATTCATAAAAGTCCACAAATAAACAAACTATTAGACATTTGTAAATGATGAATAGGCTTCACTTTAGATTAGGGCACACAATAGCATCTGCAAATTATTTATATATGTTTTATGAATGTCTTAAAAAATCATTTGTTGATGTTACATCCCAATGTGTATATTCCCCAGTGTGTGTCTCCATGTGTGTGTGTTCTCCATTTTGTTTCCTCCCTCCAGCCATTGTTCCCTTCACCATTGGTCCCTGCCAGGCCAATCCTTCCATTATTGCAACACAGCACCGATTGGTGGATGGCTTTCCAGACTCCAACACTCAATCCACACCACCCAATCATGGATCACCCCACACCTGTTAAAACATGGCTTCTCACTTCAGTCTTTCTCTCTCTCTGGCATGAGGCTAGGCTTGTTGTGATTTTGGTAAACCTGTAACTTTGACAGCATTGCATTTCGTTTATTGGCCTTTGGTGCTTAGTAGTAATTTCCTTGTGTGTGTATGGCCACAGAGAGAGCATTGTTAGTTATAGTTTGTTTTGTATATATTCTGCTTTGTTTCTGTATAATTAATGTGTTTTTCTCTCTTTCTCAGGAAGCACAGATGGGGTGAGCTGCCATTTCCTTTGGACATTGTTTTCTCCTGTTTTGGTTAGGTAAGAGTAGTTTAGGTAATGTAATCTCTTTTACCATAGATTAGATTGTGTTTATTTGGAGTATAGTGGTGTTTGTTTGTTGTTTTGGCCTGGGCTCACCCCTGAGCTACATGTGCTTCCTTTGCATCTACCAATAAATATCATTGTTGTTTACAAATGTGGTCCATCTTTTCTGTCAACCAACTGTTATGTTACAGCCCTTTACCCTTAGACACACAGGGGTCGTAACATAAATGGGGGCTCGTCCGGGATCTTGTAACCCGTGTTCAATTGTTGGTTGATGGATTTGGTGAACTGTGTTTGTTTACACTTGTATAGTTATTAATTAATTAATTTAATTAATTAATTAATTTGTGTAAAAATGGCATTTGTGTAAGAAAAAAATTGTGGCAGTTAGTACTTTTGATCTGGGGAAATTCTTGAGCAATCCTACTTGGGAAGCGCTAGATAGCTGCCGCAAGGCAGACTTAGTGGAGATTGCCACACATTTTAAACTCTCGGTTCAACAAAAGCATCTTAAGCAGGATATCAGGTGTCTTGTGGTAGATAAGCTGTTGGAGCAGGGGACGCTTGTTTTACCTGCGGTCTCTGATGAACATGCAAGTCCTCCTGGTGAACCTACGGAAGCACAGCCTTCTGAGGAGCAAGCCCATGGTGCTGAAAAGGCAGGTGTGAACGTCACATTGCCACATTTTCACTTGACCTCTCCTGTGTCAACTGGGTCTCGAGAAGGGGCCCAGGTCAAGGTTAGAATAGCACGTCTCCAGATGGAGGCTCAGGAGAAGGCACAAGCACGTGAGGCGGAGTATCGGCTTCGTAGAATGGAGCTTGAGGCAGAAAATGAAAGGGCTGTTAACATTCGTAGGTTGGAGCTTGAGCATGAAGTGGAAAAAGAGCTCAGACTGCGGAGGTTGGAGCTGGAAGTCCTAAGGAGTGAATCCAACTCTGCTACACCGACTCCTCCACAAGGCCCGGGTATGTCCTCCTCCACAGCTTATTCATCACATACTTTTGATATAAGTAAACACATTGCTTTGGTGCCTCCGTTCCGAGAGACAGAAGTTGATACTTATTTTAATGTGTTTGAGCGTATTGCTGCTTCATTGCGCTGGCCAAGAGAGGTCTGGCCTTTGTTGCTTCAATGCAAATTGACTGGTAAAGCCCAAGAGGTTTGTTCAACACTTTCCCTAGAAGATAGTCTATTGTATGATACTGTGAAGGCTGCCATCCTTCGTGCATATGAGCTTGTGCCCGAAGCTTATAGGCAGAGGTTTCGCAGTCACAAGAGAGCTGTCAACCAGACCTTTGTAGAGTTTGCTAGAGAGAAGGGAACTCTCTTTGATAAATGGTGTGCAGCAAGCAAGGCCTCAGATCTTAACTCTCTCAGAGAACTCATTCTATTAGAAGAGTTTAAGAATCGTTTGCCAGAGCGTATTGTAATTTACCTGAGTGAGCAGAAAGTGTCCACTCTGCAGCAGGCTGCTGTATTAGCTGATGAGTTTGCGCTAACCCATAAAACTGTGTTTGTAGATAGGCGTGACTCGTTTCTCCCCCATGATTTCTCTCAGAGACCTTCTGTCCCCAACCATTCAGAATTCACACACCCCCGACCAAAAATGTCATCTCCACGCTCAAAAGAGGAGCGGACATGTTACTACTGTCATAAATCTGGTCATGTTATTTCTGACTGTTTAACATTGAAACGTCAGCAGCAACCGTCCTCTCAGAACTTTAGACAACCCAAAGGGGTTGGTCTGATTAAAATGGCACCTGATTCCGATCAACAGATGCACAATGATCAGGATGTTCTCGATCCTTGTTTCAGGCCATTTACTTCCAAGGGTTTAGTTTCCTTGACAGGGGATCCAAAAGATCAGTGTACAGTTCAGATCTTACGAGATACTGGAGCCTCACAATCCTTTATCCTCTCTGATGTACTACCTCTGTCTGAGAAATCTTCCTGTGGTTCTAGTGTCCTAGTTCAAGGTATTGAGATGGGTTTCGTGCCAGCCCTGTTACACTGTATTCATGTACAATCTGATTTGGTCACTGGTTTCTTTAAAATAGGGGTGAGACCTTCCTTGCCAGTTAAAGGCATTTCCTTTATCATGGGAAATGATTTAGCTGGAGGACAGGTGAACGCTGTGCTGGAAGTGTTGGATCACCCAGACACAGATTCTCTGCCTGATGACTTGTCACAGAACTTCCCTGAAGTTTTTTCTGCAATTGTTGTCACTCTGGCTCAATTGAAAAAGAGAGGTGATGAAATTAATTTGTCTGACTCTGTTTTCGCTTCAGCCTTTGTCAGGGAGGAGTTGCTGGCTCCAACTTCTGATACCGCTGACAAACCACCAACTCATAGTAAGGTACCCCCACAGACAACTGTAACTAGTTCCGACGCATTGAAGTTACCCGTTACTCGTGAAATGCTAATTACTGCCCAGAAGGCTGACCCTTCTCTTGCAAAATGTTTCTCTTCTCTTGAAATAGAACAGAGGAGAGAGTTGCATTCTTATTTTGTGGATGAAGGAGTTTTGATGCGTACATGGAGGTCCCATGGTACTAGACTGGCAGAGCATGCACAATCGGAGATAAGGCTACCAGATCAGGTACCAGACTGGAGCACTGTTTATCAGATTGTTGTCCCTGCAGTTTATCGTCAGCATGTACTGTTCTTGGCCCATGACCACCCTTGGTCTGGACACTTGGGAGTCACTAAAACATACAACAGAATACTTCAACATTTCTTTTGGCCCGGTTTGAAGTCCGATGTAGCACTGTACTGTCGTACCTGTAGTACTTGTCAGATCACCGGAAAGCCAAACCAGGTAATTCCACCTGCTCCCCTCTGTCCTATACCAGCGGTCGGTGAACCATTTGAACATGTCATAGTTGACTGTGTTGGTCCGTTGCCAAGGACCAAAGTCGGCAATCAGTTTTTGTTGACAATAATGTGTACCGCCACCCGTTTCCCTGAGGCTATCCCTCTTCGCAGAATTACAGCGCCTGTAATAATTAAGGCTTTGACGAAGTTCTTCTCCACGTTTGGACTGCCTAAGGTAGTACAAACGGACCAAGGCACCAACTTCCTGTCTAGGTTATTTGAGCAAGTGTTACAGTCCCTGGGTATCCGACATATAGTGTCCAGTGCCTACCACCCTGAAACTCAGGGGCCTCTAGAACGTTGGCATCAGACCTTAAAGTCCATGCTGCGTAAATATTGCTTAGACACAGAGAAAGATTGGGATGAGGGTGTCCCCCTTGTTCTATTTGCTGCGCGAGAGACCATACAGGAGTCTCTTGGTTTCAGTCCTGCTGAGCTCGTTTTTGGGCACACTGTTAGAGGGCCTCTGAAAGTTCTTAAAGAGCGGTTCATGTCAAAGGGTGCCAGCACACCCACTAATGTTCTAGATTTTGTTAGCCAGTTTCGAGAGCGACTGCATCAGGCGTGCTCTCTCGCAAAAGAAGCGCTCTCTTCTTCCCAGAGAACTATGAAACGGCACTATGATGAGAAAGCTGTTTCTCGATCTTTCCAGCCAGGTGATAAGGTTCTAGTCCTGTTACCTATCCTTGGTTCTGCTCTTTCCGCTCGTTTTTCCGGACCGTATGCAATAGACAAGAAGATAAGTGATACAGACTATGTGGTTCGCACCCCTGATCGTAAACGTCACTCTCGTGTTTGCCACATCAATATGCTTAAACCATATTTTTCCAGAGATGGTGTGCAGGTGAAGACCTCAGACCAGACAGCCGGACTGGCCGTCTCTGCTGTTGCCTCAACTCCAATAGTTCCGGACTCTCCTGACGTTAGTGGTGAGGATGTAGATGGCTTGGAGTTGCGCAATGCAGCCCATCAGGGTGCTAGATTGTCCAACACTGAGATGTTATTGAACCTGCCCACTCACTTAGCACACTTACCTGAGGAGCAGCGAGAGGACATCACAAATTTGATTCAGGCCTACATGGCTCTGTTTGGTGATGTTCCCTCCTGTACTTCTGTATTGGCCCATGATATTAAAGTTAACAATGCTGTGCCTATCAAGCAACATGCATACCGTGTTAACATCACCAAGAGGGCCATGATGCAACAGGAGGTTGACTATTTGTTAAAACATGGTTTAGCCAAGCCAAGTTGCAGTCCCTGGAGTTCACCTTGCTTGTTAGCTCCCAAATCGGATGGAACTCCTAGATTTTGTACTGATTTCCGAAAGGTAAATGCT
>NC_140172.1:122084840-122087340 GCF_963971535.1 Notolepis coatsorum
TTCATTAGCGTGGCTTACGATAGAAAAACAAATACCTGGCCAATTTTCCATCGTCGACTAAAAACACATTTCTTCAATGTCTAATTATTATTTTCTTTCTAAACAAACAAACCATTGTACTGTCTTTTACTATCATGCACTTTGCTACTAATTAATCTTCCTTGCTATATTACTACATACTATGCTATTATGTCTTTACTACTATGCACGCAAGACTGTAGCACCCAAGTTTCAACACTGTTTGACGAACATTGTTACTCAGCTGACTTGTTGTACAGAACTAGTAAGTCGCTTTGAATAAAAGCGTTCAGCTAAATTACTGAGAAGTTCATTGCGGATGTCAGCGTGTCCGAGAGTTTGGTAGCAAGTTTGTCTGTTCTCTTCTGCTGCTTCTTCCTCTTCTTGCCGGCAGCGTGGAGAGCCTGGCCTTGGTGAAGAGGGTCTACGTTCACAACATCCTGTAAGCTGGGAAGCTTGGGTGCTGCACCGGCTGCTGCACCACCTGTCTTTGACTTCTGGGTTTTTAGCTCTACCGTCATCGGCCCAAACTCTGGGTCCTGGTCATCCTCCACAGATTCTGAGTCATTATCCATAATCTCTAGCTCCTCTATGGAGCCTCCTGCCACCTCCAGTCCATAAGGCGGTTCCCCTTGACCACCCTGAGTCATCCCAGAGGTCGCCATGCAGAATCCCATGTCAACGTCAGGACAAAACGACTCTGCAAGTGCCTGCTGATTTCCTTTCTCCAGTTCATCCCAGTCAAAAGCTTTGCCCATCTCTGTGACAATCTCTGCACTGACATGAGTGGGAAGCGTGTGCGTCTCTGGGGGATGTGTAAAGTAGCTGATCCTTCCCCCTGTCCAGTCCATTAGAACACTCTTTGCTGCTTTGTCACTATCAGGTAGTCCTTTCCACAGTTTTCCTTGTCGCCGAGCAAGCAACGCCAGGAACTTCAGAGCTGTGTGGAAGTCTGGCACTCCATAGTGTTCCATGATTTGTGTTTTATTGCAACGTCGTAGAATGGCTTCCACAGGAGCAACGGGATCTACAAGCTGTTCAATTTTCACGCAGTTGCGGAGGATCATTCCTGCGTCGGTTGTTGAGGTTGCCATGACGATGCCGGGACAATCAAGAAGCTTTATGTGTTTGTCCAGATGAATTTCTTGAAGGCACTTTGTCACACCAGGAGTGGCTCCAACACTGCATGCCCCCGCCCGTTTCAGACTGTTTATACCTTTTGTATTGAGGTCACTGTTTGATGGAACTACAGAGTATACCTTTAATAAGTTAAGTGGTGGTACTCACATGCAGGGACGTGCACAGGACTTTAGAGGGGCAGGTGCTCAAAGGCTGAAAAGGGCACTGGGCCTGAGCTATTTTTGGGGGCCCTTTTTGGGCGGGGAGGGGCCTTTTTATGCTTTTTGGGGGGGGTTTTGGTAATCAAATATTGAATATTGAACTATAATAATCAGTGCAGGGGCTCATTTATCCTTGAAAGACACTTTTATCACTGACTTAAAAGGCCCATACATCTCCATAAATGTTCAGGGGGGAGGAAATAAGTGCTTACCCTACAGACCCCAAGAAGTGCTGTATATTCTGTATTATTTAATATAATTGCATTTTTCATTCCAATCCCGATTTGTATTTGAGATTCCCAAATCCCATCGGACTTGACTTCTTTGTGTCCCTCAGTGAGTATAATACCAGCATTCAACTGTATGCGCCACAGCGGTTTCTATCATCATCATCATCATCATCATCATCACCACCCATGCATAAAATATATAGGTCCGCGGAGAGGCACGCTGAGGAGGCCGTGCAAACTCTTTACCTAATATTTTGATTCCATCCTGACATTTATCAGTTGGAAGGGCAGTCTATATGCATGATGAAAACATTTTTTAAAATTTCTTTTCAGAAAGGGCACTTTTTTTATGAGGCTCAAAAAGGCAGGTGCTCAAGCACCCCTTGGGCTCTATGTGTGCACGTGCCTGCTCACGTGGTAGTCATTCACGTCAAAGACATCCGCCGCTCTCCATGTATTAGGCACAGGGTAGCAGGCATTTTTCATCCCAACTTAAAATGACTCCTTGAGTGGTACAGTAGCAAGCCCAGTCTTATATGGACTCATACTATAAGATTCCCTTGGACCAATTAAGCTCCAACCTTACAATCCAGTAAGCCTGTCAACTTTTCAAGATTTTTATATGCCTCGAAAGCCTGGAAGATATTGTCCAGATTTAGCTCCAATTAAGCTGTCACACACAGTTTGTGAAGATCAGGGTGGAACGTTTCTCTTAGTGGCTCTGGCGGGAAACCCCAGGCTTGGAATTTTGTCTGAAATGGCAGTTTTGATACTTAATTGGGTTAAGACATCTAATAATGTTCATCCAGCCTAAGCGGAGCGGAGATCAGGCCTTTGGTTTGGTTTGGTACGGTGATGCCCAGATTTACTGCCTGGGAAGGACTATGAACTGCCGCTGAAGTAGCAGCAGGA
>NC_140172.1:122089840-122177340 GCF_963971535.1 Notolepis coatsorum
TAATAATAATAATAATAATAATAATAATAATAATAATAATAATAATAATAATAATAAATTATATGTGACCAGCCGTGGGGAGGATGGACTTGTTGAGGCAACGTCATTTTTATTTTTATTTTTTACATATTATGAAAGTACAGATTCATACCTTCAAAATAAGCCATCACTTAAACATTTTGGTGGGATACTTTTCAAGCTACTTCCTATGAATCATGGTGATATCACAAAACATATTCAGAGATTAATGGCCTTGAAACTTTCTGGAGAGTTTCACACTTGTGTGTGTCATAATCACAGCACGGGCCTACTTCACTCCCCCTCCTTTTCCCCTCACGTCCTCCACGCGCTCCTCTTCATCCCCCTCTCTATCCACTGCGCACTCCTCATCATCCTCTCTTTCTTCAGTCACCCCTTCCTTCACCCTCATTCACCCAGCTGTATTCCATCCCCCTAATTCACACACGGGCAAGCACCCCACTCTCCCCAGCTGCACCCTATCCTCCTCTGATGAGGGGACTATATCTACACCTCGACGCTGACCAGAAGCTGTCGTGGTATTAATTACCACTGCCCAGGTACGACGTCTCTGCCACAAGCTCTACTGCTAGATACCCTCCGTGTATTGGCTTACTCTAACCCGTTTCTCTCCTGTGCCCCAAAGGACCGCCGTCCCTATCTGGACGTCACCTGTTCCCGAAGAGGAACACCTAATCTCCCGCTGCCACCCAGCAGCTCCAGCGTCCCTGTCTGGACGTCACCTGTTCCCAAAGAGGAACACCTAATCTCCCGCTGCCACCCAGCAGTTCCAGCGTCCCTGTCTGGACGTCACCTGTTCCCGAGGAGGAACACCTATTCACCCGCTGCCACCCAGTAGCTCCCCCGACAAGCACCAGGACCGCTTGCTCGCTCACTGCCGCCGTGGCAGCCACAGGACAGAACATTAACCCCGTTCTATTTCCCCCCAATTCCTGTGTTGCTCAATTTCCATTAAACACCCTTGAAACCGCTCCTTTCTCTTCTCGTGTATTCAGCAATTGGGCTGTGCTCCAGACTCCAGTTCTCACAGTGTGTTAAACAACTACAACCCTACCCATAATGCATTGTATTCCATGGCCCCCTGGGGACATTAACACCTTGCGTCAGGCTCTTTTGTTATGTCAATGACTCTGTCTTGTGGCACTGTAAACACACAAAGTCATGATAGTGTGGTAGTGAAAGAGTTAACCTTCTGTAGTGTGGTAGTGAAAGAGTTAACTGATCCAATCTTCTCACAAACTCACTAAAACCTCACAAACACCAGCAACTGAGTTATTCTTAGGAGTGATCATAAATGAAAAAATTTGTTGGAAGCCTCACATAAGCCATGTAAGAGCATTGAGTATTATGTGGAGGTCAAGGTATTGGCTGAACCAACAATCTTCTTTTATCTTATATAATGCTTTGGTCCTTCCATATCTGAATTATTGTGTTGAGGTGTGGGGAAATACCTATGAAACCAACCTACTTCCTTTGGTTATGCTCCAAAAAAGAGCAATCAGGATTGTAACCAATGAGAGCTATAAAGCACATACAAACTCTTTGTTTTTAAAAGTTTCAGTCCTGAAATTAAAGGACCTGGTGGATTACAAAACCGCCCAGTTTATGTACAGAGTCATACACCACAGCCTTCCTGACAGCGTCTATGCCTTCTACAACGCTGTTCGGTTTCCGGGTTCCTCTGATTGGCCACTAGACCCACGTGACCCTACGCTAGCACGCCCCCCTTATCGCCGCCAGTTCGCGCGACAAGTTTGCGCGACAAGCCCCTTCAATGACAGAGCTCTCATATTTGCGAATGCATAAACTATATCTTAAATTATGGCTATGTGTCTAATATGGCTGTCACTTATCAATGACTTGTTTTGTTTACATCAGGGTGAACGCTGTTGCATTCGCAAATATGAGAGCTCTGTCAATTGATAAGCGACGGCCATATTAGACACATAGCCATAATTTAAGATATAGCTCTCATATTTGCGAATGCAACAGCGTTCACCCTGATGTAAACAAAACAAGTCATTGATAAGCGACGGCCATATTAGACACATAATTTAAGATATAGTTTATGCATTCGCAAATATGAGAGCTCTGTCATTGAAGTGGGTGGTGGCAGCGTAACAGCGTTCACCCTGATGTAAACAAAACAAGTCAGATTTTTTATTGGTTTGTCATAACAAACCAATTACATAATCCAACATATGTGTAAAGAAACAACATAGCTGCGTATTGCTGGCTCTCATATTTGCGAATGCAACAGCGTTCACCCTGATGTAAACAAAACAAGTCCGATTTTTTATTGGTTTGTCATAACAAACCAATTACATAATCCAACATATGTGTAAAGAAACAACATAGCTGCGTATTGCTGGCTCTCATATTTGCAAATGCAACAGCGTTCACCCTGATGTAAACAAAACAAGTCATTGATAAGCGACGGCCATATTAGACACATAGCCATAATTTAAGATATAGTTTATGCATTCGCAAATTTGAGAGCTCTGTCATTGAAGGGGCTTGTCGCGCGAACTGGCGGCGATAAGGGGGGCGTGCTAGCGTAGGGTCACGTGGGCTTAGTGGCCAATCAGAGGAACCTGGAAACCGAACAGCGTTGTAGAAGGCATAGACGCTTCCTGACAAGATACAGAAATTGTTCTGTGAGAGAGCTGGACTTCAAAGATATAACCTTAGCGGGAACCTTGTGGAATGATCTGGAGGAGGAGATCAAATCCAGTCAATCTATAAATATATTAAAGAGGAAGTTCAAAAAGATGGTGTTCACAAATTATACCAATTATATGAGAATGATTTGAAGGATGACATGAGAGTATAGTCTATAGTGTCTGTGTGTGTGTGCATGTGTGATTGTGTTGTGTGTAGTTGAAGTATTTGCAAATTGTATTGTATCATATGTATTAGTGATGTGCATCTCCATCACTGAGGCCGATGCGATGCGCATCTCGATACGGTGCCAACGATACGATACATTAACGATACATTTGAAGCACCGGGCGATGCGATACGATTCACCCCCTGTTGAGATACGATACGATTCGATACGATTTGATTCAACATAATGCGATTCGGGGCGATACGATGCGATTCAACACGATGCAAAATAATGATACAGTTTTATGGTATGACAGAGGATTTGGTTGTATTCCTTATACAGCTTATATTATTATTAAAAATAAAATAATCTACTGTAAGACAATTTATATAAAAACTCTGTGCCTAAGAAGACTTTTGCATAGTACTGTTTTTTCTATCCACTTTAGCTAAAAACACACACACACACACACAATGTATATACACACTACTGTGAGACAATAATAATCACACACAAAGGGATAATGGCTTATAGCAGACTTAATGATTTTATAATATTTCAGATAATGAAATTAAATGTTTATCATCAACTATCCAATTAGTATTTATATTGTAACGTTTGGCCACTTTAAATCATTGAACAGAGAGAGAGAGAGAGAGAGAGAGAGAGAGAGAGAGAGAGAGAGAGAGAGAGAGAGAGAGAGAGAGAGAGAGAGAGAGAGAGAGAGAGAGAGAGAGAGAGAGAAAGATAAAGAGAGAGAGGGAGAGAGAGAGAGAGAGAGAGAGAGAGAGAGAGAGAGAGAGAGAGAGAGAGAGAGAGAGAGAGAGAGAGGGGAAGGGAGAGGGGGAGAGAGAGAGGGGAAGGGAGAGATGGGGGGAGAGAGAGAGAGAGATGAAGAGAGAGGGGAAGAGAGAGAGAGGGCGTTTGAGTTTGAGCGTTCTGATGCACCGTAGCTGACCACACCAGGATTGCATTTTGTCAACACAGTTGGAACCTGGAGGAAGCGATATAAAAAAGAAACGAATTGCCAATAAATGTGAAGTTATCTTTGAACCTGTTGTCAAGAGTCTTCAATATACCCCCCCCCCATTTCCTCACTAATGGAACTGGTGTTGCAGAGTCACGTTAGTTAGTTAGTTAGACACTGTACTTTAGCGTTAGCTGAACGGCTAACTGGCGTAAGCCAGAGGCTACTGGCGTTAGCCAGTTGATCAATTCTATTCATGTCTCCTCCTCGACTCCCACTGTTTGTTGTTGATAACTGTGACGCGGCTCTCGCCTTCTAGTAGCGAAGCAGAGATAGTATCTGCTGTGTGCTGTCATAGTGCACTGCTGACAGAAGTGGATGAGAGGACACAATACTTATATAAATTGCAACACACACACCATCCATCCCCCTCTCTCGCTCTGAATGAAAAGGAATGCATTTGGTATCACTCCGCGGCCTGTCCTGACCGGATAATACATACGTTTTTTGTTATTTTCTTTGAGTTTCCCTATTGAATGAATTTACTTCTTATGCCATCATTAGGTTGCAATAAATTCACTCGAACGAAATTCGTTCGCTCATAAAATCTGTGACATTCTAAATGTGTTTTAATGTTGTTTAATGACAATACACCCGAGTCCCGACTCGCGTTTTTTGATGAAGGTCTTTTTTATATAGACACTGCATTTGTCACAAGTTAAGTTGCTATAACTTATAACATTAAGATAACTGTATTAACATTGTCCTTCTCTCTGCTAAGAAAGGAGAGTGTGTGTCCTTGTGTGTGTTTCAACACCTCGTTAAGTACCTGTGATTAATGCATGATGCACACGCGGACAGACCACACCCAGCATATAGCCCTCGCCTGTAGTCTTTCCACAGTATTGAGAGACAATACTGTCGAACTATCTAACAATAATTAACTCATTTACAAGTTGTATTTAAGTTTGCAAATAAGGGAAAATAAGGGAACACAGCAATGACATTTCAAAGCAGTCAAAAAAAGCAAGATTTCGATTTTCTGAAGTACTAGACATTTTCCGCATTTTCTGACACTTGTATCTCCCCGCATTACGTCGGGTTTGGTCACGTCGGGGCACATATATCCTTCTTAGTAGACTTCTTAGCTTAACATCCCAGGGAACTAATGGGATAACTGGGGATGTTGTTTGCTCCTGACAAGAGTCTGGGGTGATAGACAAAGCAACTCTGAGGTCATGCTCAATGTCCAATCTGTTCCTCTGCTTTGTCTTCAGCTGGACCAGAGCTGCGAAGCCATTTTCACAAAGATAGGTAGTGCATAAAAAAATTTGTAAAAAAAAGAAAAAAATTATTATATTTTTTTTTATTTTTTTTTATATATATACACAGTTGAGAAACACTGCTCTAGTCTACAGTACCAAATAGCCTTTTAGTGCTACAGATTGAATGGTGCCGTCTTCCGCCATTTTGGTAATTCTACCAACAACCACCAGGTGGCATATCCTCACTCTGTGAGCGGTGCTGACTGAAAGGCGAGGCAGCTTAATGAAATAACATTACGTAAAACGGGACTACATAATACATGTGTATAATTGCTGTTTACAGCCGTCATTAAATGTATGTACATACATGTAGATTGTGTTACTAATCCACTGTGCTTTTTTCCTCTGAGCAGATTCTGTAACGAGAAACCTTTCTGTGTTTGTTGTTGTTGTTGGGTTCAGTTCGAGTGGTTAACTCATGGCAAGTTGTTATTGTTTTATTCCATATTAATAACGCTATTAACGTCCGCGATCGACTTGCAGGACCTACCCACATATTTGATTTTCGAAACATGCAATACCGGCCAGATCCGCTTAGGGGCACCATCGCTCCACTGCAGTATCATTGAGGGCAATTGAAAAAAAAATCTTTTTACTGTCTGGGCGTTTCATATGAGCCTCGGTTCCAAACGAACACCCTCCATCTTTGATCCCGTTACCGAACGCATATTTCAGCCTGGAATAATGGGATTTATGATTAGCCAATGGACATATCGATCTACCAGATTCCGATGACTAAAGACGAAATGCTGCCGGCGATCACATGGCCTGACGGTAGGATACTATTCACCCAAATTACAGCTGGATTGGACATTGTTTTAAAACGTAACGTGATCGATCAGTGAAAATGGTATATTGAACGCACACTGTATTGCTAATCAATAATAGTAATCGGCGTTCCCCGCTGGCCCCATTTCATCCATAGATGCTCTGTAATAGTCCGGATGCTACGCAGTTTGTTTTATTTCATTCGTATATATACAGCAGAAATGGCGTTTGATATAACGTGACTAGCCTTTAGCCTATTATCTAGCTCCCCAGAAAAAAACCGAGGCGAAAACTGCGATAAACCTTATATTCACGGCGCTATAAAATGACAACCAACCGATGGATTTTTATTTTCTTTAAGCCATTATGAAGGCACGGTTTATGCACTCAAGTGACAATGAGAATGGACAGATAGCAATAATATAAAGTATATATATAGTTGTTAGAAAGTACATCGGTTTGTTGACAAACCCTGGTCGTCCAGAACCATATTACACTGCAAACCGTGGTCGCCAATGTGTTAATACCCTGGGCCCTGTTCCTCGTACGTGGCTAACTGAGTTAGTCCGATAATTTTCAGGATAACTTGACATGTAAGTCAGACTTTTCGGTTCCACAAAGCAAATTTGGCTAAATCTCTATAGCAACATATCCATAAATTTAACCTGGGCCCTATTCCCCGTACCTGGTTCAAAAAGACAGCAGGTGTCGATTGCAGAAATCCTAATTTTCTAACGGCATTGATTGATTGATTGATTTAAAACTTTATTAACAGATTGCAGAATGGGTACAATACAGTACGGCTCAATAGCCTCGCCGACAAGTTAAATGCATATCTATAGGCACATTTTAAGTCCCTCATTACCCCAATCAATCAGATTATATTTCTTTAAATGTACCTGCTGGCAGTAGGCTTAATGGAATGAATAATCAAATGAGATCTTGCTAGCGAAAATAATTTGTTCAACTCTTTCAGAATAAGGATAAAAACAAGCCCAAATAGTATATCTAATTGATACAAATTATATTATGAGGATATCTGTACTGTATGTGTTTAGGTATTATGTACTATATAAATACATGGTTCCCAAAGAGAGGCTTGGAGGGAGGCTTGCAGTTACACTATTAATCAGGTTTTAATCTGTTTCGGACATCATTCATACATGCATTGAATTGATTACCCTTTGGTTTATACCAGTGACACCTCATGTTCATCATCAGATAACAGTGCTTGGAAAGATAAATGCATTTTCTCAAATTCACTAATCAAAAATGTCAAAGGCTCATTCAATTTATCAAGTCACGTCACGTCATCAAATCCATCAAACTGCGCATCTCCTCATATATTTTAAACTCAGTTACAATATCACAATAACGTGTGACACTGTCACAGTGACAGTGATACAATTAAACAATCCACAGATTCAGATTCCTCATAATTCATATCCACAATCCACGCATAGACGGTTCAATGTATTGAATGAAACACAATCCGGGTGCCGGGGAGCTCCATTAAGCAAATACACAGCGAAGAATATTAAACTAATCAGAGCCAAACGCCCGATAGGTTTCATTCATTAAAAATATCCCCGCGGGATTCACATTTGCAATGATCCGTTTAGTCCATTATTAAAATAACTGTGTGTGTCGCAATCGCGAGCGCCGTATCCGTATAACTATGACGTGCATTATATAGGATAAAGTAAATTTAGTATCAGCATTTTAGGTCTATTATTTAACATTTCAAAAGCCCCCTCTAGAAAAACGAAGCACAAAAACATAATTCAGAATGGTATAATGGGATCTACACTGTGATAATTATTTCAGGAAGCGAGCTGGGATTTCTTTGCGAGGGTGTGGCCATGCAGTTTATCCAGCTAACTGAACTTAACCCTGCCCTCGACCAGGTTCAAACTTTTGGATCTGTTGCCATAGCGACTTAGAAAATCCGACGTCAGGGAACGGAAATGTCTGGCTTAAGTCAAGCTATGCTGAAAATGATCCGGCTAACTCAGTTAGCCAGGTACGAGGAACAGGGCCCTGAGGTTTCTGATACAATAAATAAATGAAATGCTAATGAAATAGAGTAACATAGGTCTGAACTTGAGTTGTATAAAAACTAAGGCTGTCAAATATATCGCGTTAATATCGCGTTAACTCCCGATTCTATTAATGCCACACATTTTTTTAACTCAAGATTAACTAAAAAAAAAAATTAAATGTTTTTTTTTTTTTTTACTAGACTTCACTCAGGTGTATTATTGATGCTCTCATTGATACTATGTTTGTTTCTGAAGTGTGTGCGTGTGTGTGTGTGTGAACAAGAAGAGAAACAGGAGAAGGAGGAACATGAAGAGAAACACGAGGAGGAAGAACATGAGGAGGAGAAGCAGGAGGAGGAAGAACATGAGGAGGAGAAGCAGGAGGAGGAAGAACATGAGGAGGAGAAGCAGGAGGAGGAAGAACATGAAGAGAAACACGAGGAGGAAGAACATGAAGAGGAGAAGCAGGAGAAGGAACATGAGGAGGAGGAGAAACAGGAAGAGGAAGAACATGAAGAGAAACACGAGGAGGAAGAACATGAAGAGGAGAAGCAGGAGAAGGAACATGAGGAGGAGGAGAAACAGGAAGAGGAGGAGAAACAAGAGGAGGAGGAACACAAAATAGTCCCCACCTACTAGCAGTCACGGTTTTAGCCATGGAGGCTGAAGTGTTGTGTGTGTGTGTGTGTGTGTGTGTGTGTGTGTGTGTGTGTGTGTGTGTGTGTGTGTGTGTGTGTGTGTGTGTGTGTGTGTGTGTGTGTGTGTGTGTGTGTGTGTGTGTGTGTGTGTGTGTGTGTGTGAGATATAGAGAGAGAGGGGGGTGAGAGAGATGAGGAAGGGGCAAAAGAGAAAAAGAGCTGGGAGAGTGTGTGTGTGAGGGAGAAAGGGGGGTGTGTGATTAATCAGCCCTTGTGTGTGTGAATGTAACAAGTTCCTAACGTTTTCTTTCCCCTATTATTTCATGCACACTTTATTCATTGTTTTAAATTATTATTTTCTTTTAAGTTATTTTGTGCATCACTCTGTTTTGAATTTGATGCAAATTTGCAATGCATGAGGGTCATCCTTTTGTGTTAAATGGCTGCACAAAGCAAGCATTTGTTGACTCGCATGTTGATAAGAGTATTAAAACTTGGAACTTGAAAAAGATCTGTTTAAGGTAAAAAAAAAATTAAAAAAAAAAGCGATTAATTTGCGATTAATCGCGAGTTAACTATGGACAATCATGCGATTAATCGAGTTAAATATTTTAATCGTTTGACAGCACTAATAAAAACATGTTACTCACGTTTTTCTGTAGTAGTTAGTAGTCCAGAAGTAGTATTTCCAAAGAAATTTGTATGGCTGAAAAGACACCCTGGGTTCATAGCCTGAAGTCTTGTGTAGTACATGTCCAAAATCCATTCAGAAATGAGTGATTAGAAGCGGTTTTGGTCAAAAGTGAGAGAGCTCAGAAAACGATTTTCTCATAGACTTCAATGCATTCGACAGAGAATTCTCTTCCTGTTTTGGCTCGCGATTTTTCACCTACAGTAGATCCCTGATTCTCTGGGATACCATTGGAAAGGCCTACTCATTGGTTACAACCCTGTCCAATAATTGTCGAGATCGCCAAATGATTGACGGAGGTAGCGGCTCGAGAGTCGGGAGTGGTATTTGAAAAAATTTAAAGTCTGCCGTCTACTTCGGCGCACGCCTCATATATCGGCATGTAACTCGAGAACCGCTGAACGGCTATCGACAGGCAACAAATAGGGCTTTAATTCGATATATATTGTATACATTTCTTTTTTTTCGCAAATCGTCCTCAAGAGGGCCCACATGTGGCCACACTTTTTATTAAAAAAATATACGTTCACTAGTTTTTTTTTCTTGGGTACTCTTGCTGCACTCACATCACCTCTTCCCACCACATCTTACCGCTAGTACTATTGGCAATTATACAATGGCATGCACATTTCTTATTTCTGATTGGCTGAAACAGTCAAGTTACACATGGTTATTTGTCATAACCCCCACTCGTGGTCCCAGAACCCGCCCACAACCGAATTACAATCACTCCGCCAGTTCGTGGTTTTAGAAATGAAAGCAAGATGGCGGACAATAATCGTTACGAATGGATATGTTGATAGCGTCATAACGACTAAATCAAAAATGATTCTGTCACAGCGAATGTGTTAGTTTCTTACACAATGTTGGATTATGTAATTGGTGGGTCATGAATCATTGTGGAACAAAATAAATATCGCACAAAGTCTGGCGTTAGATGCCATTCGTCAAAAGGACATGCATTTCAGTGTTAAGGACATTTTCAAGCAATCAATCAATCAAACCAATAACACACGCTCACGCGGAGGTGTGCGCGTGTAAGTAAGTGTGGGTTATTGAATTGATTGATTGATTGATTGATTGCACATTTTATTAATGTCCGCCTTGTTTCGAACTGGTTAAGAACTGTTAAGAACTTCATTCTTAGGCCCTGTTTAGACGGAAACGCTAGCAGGTGAATCCGCAAAATATTTTTTCGGATGTGCCTTTCGTTTATACGGAAACGGCGTTTTTACGGGGTGAAACCGCAAAAAAGTGAGACTACCTTCCAGGGTGGAATTCCTAGAAACGATAAACCTTTGCGCTATCATCGAAACTGTCAAACCGCATAAAACGATGACGAAAGGGTTGTCAAGGCTCTCGTCGCGCGTACTGCTTACATCACAGGCATGCGCCAGTAGCCTAGAAGCGTAAACAAAGCATGTCTGATTCTATCCATGGCGATCACCTGAAGGCTACATTGGCAGTACTTTTAAATACACAAGAATCTGTCCCGCGGCGTGACTGGACCCACTGTCTGTGAGTGACTCTGCTTTGGTCCAATCACATTCCCCACCCACAGTCTGATTGATTGATTGATTGCACATTTTATTACTGTCCGCATTATTTCAAACTGGTTAGGCTTAGGCCCTCTTTCGAAGTCGCCCTCTTTCGAAGTGGGTTATGCTTAGAGTTTATCTTTAGAGCAGGGCGATAGACCACTAGCCCTGATTCCAAACTCTAAGCATAACCAACTTCGAAAGAGGGCGACTTCGAAAGAGGGCCTAAGCCTAACCAGTTTGAAACAAGGCGGACATTAATAAAATGTGCAATCAATCAATCAATCAATCAATTAATCAATCAATCAATCAATCAATCAATCAATCAATTCAATAACCCACGCTCACTTAAATCAGCGCACCTCCCAGCTGCTTCTATAGAAAGTAGGTTAAAAAAAATTGCCTCCTATAGGGCAAAGAAAACTTTATATATATTTTTACTTTCTATAGAAGCATCTAAGAATGAAGTTCTTAACAGTTCTTAACCAGTTCGAAACAAGACAGACATTAATAAAATGTTCAACAATGAACAACTTTTTCTGCAGATGTTTTTTTTGTCAATAAATCTTCAATTAATGTGTGTTTATTGTATAGCAATAAGGTTGGATGAAATCGGCCATTGTATAAAAGCATTACATCAGCTGTCCTGTCGCAATTAGCATACGTATAGCTGGTTAACCCTCTGAGCCTCTTTGAACTGCTGTGGTCAGGCAAGCGCTACCGGAGTCTCATGGCCAGTACAGAGAGACTCAGAAGGAGCTTCTATCCCCAGGCCATCAGGATGCTCATTGCTCAATGACAATGACACTATGTAACAACCCATCATCTACACTCATTGCACACACATCCACATGCACACACTCACTTTTAAACAAACACTCACCTTAACACTCACTTTAGACACTTTAAGGCCATGTCCAGACGAAACCGATTTCGGTCGTATCAGTCAAAGTATTTTATCGTATGCACCTTTCATCCACACAGAACTGCGTTCTGGGAGCCTGAATATGGTATTTTCTGAGATCGGCTCCCAGAGTGGGCAAATCTGAAGATGCCCCCCTTGCGTTGCCGTCTTTACAAGCCTATACGCGTCTTTTCTTTAATCGATGACGCGATAGCCCACCTCTCCCTTAACCCGCATGTGCAAACTCAGCCAACACCACAACAACAATGGCATTGTACAGAGTAGTTGCGTTCGTGTTACAGAAGCTATTGAGCTTGATCAGGCTTTTACAGCTAATGTACTGCCCCTGTACTACCACCGTCGACAACAGATTGACATTTTTGATTGATTGATTGAAAATTGTATTAACAGATTGCAGAATGGGTACAATACAGTACAGCTCAATACACACAATTGTTAATGGGATGCAGACCAGAGAAAGACTTTCGTCTTGTTTACATCAGGGTCCCCCATTTTCAATTCATCATAACATATATGACATACAGATATACAGTACTGCTACATCTAGACATGTATGACATACCAGATCTACAAATACAGTACTGTTTGTGAAACAAAACATTTTCTAAAAAAGAGAGTATATACATTTGAGGGGGACGAAACTGTACATTGGAAGAGGTTGTGTTATGGTTTGTAACCGACCCCAAATGCACAACACAAGACAGGTATGAGAGTAAGCCAAAACAGGGCATTTATTCAACACAAACAAAAAGCGGCACTGTCCCTTTAAGGGAGAACACAAAAACACTGGAACAAAGAAATAGGGAAAAATGTGGCACTGTGCCTTTAAGAGGCGAGCAGGCTAAGGGGAAGGCTAAGGGACAGGGCCAGGGCAAAAGGACAGGGCAGGAACAGGGGCACTGGAGAGGGGAACAGGGACAGAGGCCCGGGGAGGCGGGCTGGAGAACAGGGACAGAGAAAACAGGGTTAAGGCCTTGGACAGGGCGAGGGCAGAGCTGCTTACAGGGATGGCAGGGTTCAGATGACGGAGGCCTGGCAAGGAGATCCTCCTCGGAAGTGAAGAGACGCATCCTCCCGTAGAGGATTAGGAAGCGATGCGCGCCGGCTTGAGCGTCTGGAGTAGGAGCGCGTCTGGAGTAGGAGCGCGCCGGCTTGAAGAGCGCGCCGGCTTGGGGTCTGGAGTGGGGCGCGTCTGGAGTAGGAGCGCGCCGGCTTGAAGAGCGCGCCGGCTCGGGGTCTGGAGTGGAGCGTGTCTGGAGTAGGAGCGCGTCTGGAGTTGGAGCACGCCGGCTAGACGTCTGGAGTGGAGCGCGTCTGGAGTAGGAGCGCGTCTGGAGTAGGAGCGCGCCGGCTTGGGGTCTGGAGTGGAGCGCGTCTGGAGTAGGAGCGCGTCTGGAGTTGGAGCGCGCCGGCTAGAAGTCTGGAGTGGAGCGCGTCTGGAGTAGGAGCGCGTCTGGAGTTGGAGCGCGCCGGCTAGACGTCTGGAGTGGGACACTGGAAAACCTCCCGTAGAGAATTAGAGAGCGCAGACTGTGTCCCACTCCAGGCAAACGGCGACAGGTGGTGATGAATGGCACAACGTCTCCCAGTGAGAACAAAGGAATCCTCCCGTGGAAGAATAGAGAGCGATGATGATGTCTCACCAGGAGCGCGGCGGTAGATGGTAGCATACAGATACAGAACGACCCGACCAGGACTGGAGGGGAAGTCCAGGTATTTAAAGCCCTCTGGGGCGCTAATCATAACTTATCACAGCTGTGAAAGGTAGTCCAAGGGTGTGGGCTGTTGAAGAGCAGAGGAGAGTAAAACAATGCGAGGGTGGGGGCTGGAGAGGTGAGGAGACAGGGAATTAAAGGTCCAGGGAACAGGCGAACCTCACAGGTTGGGTAGGTAGGGTGGGGGGGGGGGGGGACTGTCAGCTCAAAATCACAGAACCGGACGACACAAGTTACTCCGCTATCGAAAACAACGATAACACTTCCGGTCGGGGGGTTTCAAAATAAAAGAGCGACGTCTAAAACAGGAAAGACATCTATTTAGTAAATTTGTGGCAGGCGCTTATTTCTTGAGACGATTTCGTTTTTACGTAAAACTTTTTTTTAAATGAAAACTAAATGAAAACGAAAAAGGTCGGATCCGTCTTCATCTGGACAAGGCCTAACACTACATTATATTTATCTATTATTACAAATATTTGCACTACATTCATACCTCATTTGCAATTGCACCTCACATCAAAGTTTTGTACCTCATTTTCTGCATTGTACCTCACTGTTTACTCATTTTTACTTACTGTACTTAGACTGTACCTGGGTTGTACTTTAGATTGTATATTATTGTACTGTATATTGTGTATATATATTGTATATTCCTCTTTACTTACTTACTTACTTTTTACTTACTTACTTTCTTACTTACTTTTTTACTGTATGAAGCACACTCTCAGGGGCTCATACAGAACCAAGCATTTCACCATAAAGTACATGATAATTAATAAACACACTTGAAACTTGAACCCTCTGAGGTCGCCGGGTTTACATTATCGCAAAATAGCTGCAACCTCAGAGGGGGACTGGGGTGAGTTCTGTTCTTTGCGTTTGAAAAGCAATGCCCCTAAAGCAGACCAGGCGATGTCTTTTGAAGGTCTTTTGAAGTCAAGGAAATTAGAAACACACACTGGCGTTTCGCTGTTGAAGTTACGTGAGGCAGTTTGAGTCAAACGTCAAATTAATTTACAATTGTGTTATTTTTTCCCCACATGTAAAAGGTTTCAAATTAATCCGCTTTAACATGCCAAAATGTACAGGCCCCATGGTTATATTTTGCTACAGCAGTTTCGCATGGATATCTTAAGCTAGCAATATGGTGCCATTGCCATCCTTTCAGCCTTTTTAATCAGTATGGAGCTGTGATCAAATTAACCGTTGAGCAAAGAAACAAAAAAACAAACAAACAAAATTACGATTAGGTTTTCTCTAGAGGAGCTAAGCCTTCACAGCATGCACATTAAAATATGTATTTCACTTGGTCTCATAACTGGAGTGCAATGACAACAAAATATTCCAGAGATTTTATTATACTGAACTTTTACTGCGACTGACTAATAAACCAGGTCCAGCCGTCAACAAAGAAACATCAAATTCCCCTTGACAACAATGTGGACATTTACTCTAGCAACCACTGGCACAGACTCTATTGGGACCAAGCAGGTGAATTCACATAGATCTAACTTCCCACCTAAGCTTGTTCGAAATGGTCTGAATCAAAAGGGAAATTGTTACTCTTATTGTTTCGGATATGTTTTACATTGCCAATGCCAAACGAACCAAACCTTCTAAACAAAGCCATGTGATCACTCAGGTCAGCCTTTTATTGGACATAATTTTTAATCCTAATACACACATGTGTACAAAAAGTATCTTGTGATCTCCACTTTGGCTTGCACAAACGTTATGAAATATCCTACAGTACTATAGGCTACATTATACAATTCACTGTCAGTGATTATATGCGCTACTGCCTAGGTTACTGTCCAACGTATTCTCATGAACTGGATTGTAAGCATAATGCTACGTTGCTATGAAATGTTGCGTCCCAATTTCTAGCTTCTCTGTGACTTTGCGGCTAAGTTAACATTATGGTTAGGGTTAAATTAATCCACTCGGTTACATTGGTGACAGCATGGGATCTCACTGCCCTGTGAATCTGTATCCAGGTTCAGGTAGCAATGGGGGTGGGATCTCAGTGCCTTAACCCTGGGAAAGTGCAAGGATGCACTTCTCGGGGAGGAGGACGACTGTAAACTACTAACAAGTCCGTTGTAGTCAACCAGCACCTGCTAACAGCTCTGACTCTTTACAGCTCAGCTGGTTAGTTCAAATCCACTCGATTACACTAAAATAGATACTGTCATCTCATCTGAGTACATCTGTGCCCGGCTATACAGTAGGTCTCATTCAAACTCAAAACAACTTGACCTGGGGGATACTTTAGGCTACAGCATGAAGGGTGGTATGTCTTTGCTGCATTCACTTTGACCACTCTGTGACCATAATGTGCTAGCAGAACAGCAAAGTAGGGTGTACTGCGTTAGCTTGGAGTTTAGGGGTGAGGGAACTCTAATCGAGGGGGAATTCTAATCGAGCACATGATGAATGCAAGCATTCTGCTGCCACGGCACAAGTAGCTGAATACATAATTCATATCCATTATGTTTTGCCTTCAACTGAGTCGATCAAATGAAAAAAGAAAAACTTTTCTGAAAATGTCTGCTTCTATAGATCCAATTAAAACCGGCCTACTTTACCAGAAAGCCTATTCAAATAGTTCTTTAAACCAACAAAAAAAAAACGCAAATGAAATTACAGAACAGTCCCCTATTGACCTGCAATTTAGAAGTTGAGGCGACCACAGAAATATGCTTCATCCTGGCATTTTTCCCAAAGCCACTCATACAGATCCAGCTCTTAAAAATAATGGTGCATGATTACCGCAGTAGCAGTGCAGAGCAGAGCTCAGAGTCATAAGAGCTGCATCTCTTATGTAGTGGTGGGTCAGTAGTGGTGGGCCTGATCTCTGCAAACGACGAGAGGGCCTACCTGGAGGAGGTCAAGGTTCTAGCGGGATGGTGTCAAGAGAACAGCCTCTCCCTGAACGTCAGCAAAACAAAGGAGATGATTGTGGACTTTAGGATGTCGGGGGTCAGGGACTACAGCCCCCTCAGCATCGACAAGGCACCGGTTGAGAGAGTGAACAGTTTTAAGTACCTCGGAGTCCACATATCCGAGGACTTGACATGGACCACACACATTGACAGTGTTGTGAAGAAGGCACGGCAACGCCTCTACTTCCTCAGGCGCTTAAGGAAGTTCCAAGTCAGTAGGAAGATCCTTAAGAACTTCTACTCATGCACAATAGAGAGCATCCTGACTGGCAATATCACCTCCTGGTTTGGGAATAGCACAGCACAAGACCATAGCAGACTACAGAGAGTGGCCCGTTCAGCCGAACGCACAATTGGAGGGGGGCTTCCCACTCTCCAGGGCATTTACAACAAGCGGTGCATGGGCAAGGCTAAGAGAATTATCAAAGACTTCAGCCACCCAAACAACTGCCTCTTTGAACTGCTGCGGTCAGGCAAGCGATACCGGAGTCTCATGGCAAGCACAGAGAGACTCAGAAGAAGCTTCTATCCCCAGGCCATCAAGATGCTCAACGAACAATAACACTATGTAACAACCATCAAATGCACTCACAGCACACACATCCACATGCACACACTCACTTTAAACAAACAACTCACTGCAGCACCCACTTTAACCACTTTAGAACACCTAAGCACACTTTATATTTATTGGTAAAGAATTTGCACTACAACCCATACCTCATTACACCTTAGTGTAAATTGTACCTAAATTGTACCTCATCCCACTTCTGCTTTGCACTGTATAGTATATTGTATGGTAACTCAGTTACTTCTACTCTACATTGAGCATTGTATATATGTATATACTGAACACTTTTGTCTACGTACTTGACTTCTATTTTATACTTGCTATACTTATTTTATACTTATCTATTTTTGTCTAGCACAGTCTGGAGCGTAACAGAAAGAAGCATTTTTTATAAAAGTATTCTGTACTTCTGTATGACAACTAATAAAGAAACTTGAAACTTGAAACTTGAAACATCTGTAAGTGTTTTTATAAGCTGTGAACAGTACAAACTGTGAGCTAAAGAGAAGTCACCCTTTTAAATAATTGACACATGTTCATACCGACCAATAGGAGTCGCTATTGGAACAACCAGGACTCATACCCCACCGGCTTCCCACCTACGATGTGTTTGCAGGGACACCTGCCGGGAATTGAGCACAGGGTCTCTGCGGTGGTAGGTGAGTGCTCCGACCTCTACACTACCCTCTCCCTGAGTTCTAGCTTTAGGAGAGAGTAGTGTGTGTTCACAAACAGCGGCACAGTCCCATTCCACTTTAATCAGCACAAGTACATCTAAAACTGTACTATGCGAGTGAGCTTTGCTATGACAGTCTCTACTATGCATTTCAAGCCAATAATCTGACACCCTCACCAGGGGACCATTTCAGTAAGTAAATATGACAGCGTAACACACACAGTAAGTCTAGCCAGCTCTCCGCTTCCTCCACGAGACTCACACGTTGACACAATGGATCCCAGAGTGAGTTTATCATCATTACTCCTAATGCATGTTCTATTTAGGCTTTTGTTTAATTATGAACAGATCCATTACAGTGAGACTCTCCGGACTTCTTTGTGTCGAAACAAAAGAGCGTCCCCCTTGCAGCAAAAAGCCTTCAGCTATGGTGTGGCGAAAAAATATGACAGAGGTACTTTCTGCTATTCAGTTCGGAGATGAAGAGATCGTCAATCACGTGCGGCTACATCAATTCAAACACGAGGCCGACGCCACGGGCACGGGCATGATGTGTGTATGTAGAGCAGTCGTCTGCTAATCCAGAGGTTCCCGGTTCGATTCCCACTCCTCTCGGTCAGTGTGTCGAAGTGTCCTTGAGCAAGACACTTAACCCCTAATTGCTTCCGATGAGCAGGTTGGCACCTTGCATGGTTGCCTCTGCCGTCGGTGTGTGAATGGGTCAAATGTGAGGAACAAATTGTAAAGTGCTTAGGATAAAAGCGCTATATAAATGCAGCCATTCGTGTTCGTTCATATCTTAGTGTCGATTAGCACTGCATATGTCACAAATGTAACAGTACATTTATGTCATGTATATCCCTATGTCATAAATGTCATGATGTCATGTATGTTGTGTATGTCATAAATGTCACTATGAATTGAAAATGGGGGACCCTGATGTAAACAAGACACACGTCTTTCTCTGGTCTGCATCCCCTTAACAACTGTGTGTATTGAGCCATAATGTATTGTACCCATTCTGCAATCTGTTAAATAAAGTTTTCATTAATTCATTACATTCATTCATTCATTCATTCATTCATTCATTCATTCATTCATTCATTCATTCATTCATTCATTCATTCATTCATTCATTCATATTCATTCATTCATTCATTCATTCATTCATTCATTCATTCATTCATTCATTCATTCATTCATTCATTCATTCATTCATTCATCATTGCATGCAAGATTGATACACGACTGGCTAGGCAGTTGGTAGTCATAGTCTTGTCTTATAAAATAAATAAACAATCAGCAATGTCTTGCTTGATGAATGGCCAACAGTAGCCTAACATTACTGCTGCTCCTAAAAAAACTATTTACAAATGTTAACGTTACTGTAACGTTATTCACACAGAGAGAGAGAGCGAGAGCGAGAGAGAGAGAGAGAGAGAGAGAGAGAGAGAGAGAGAGAGAGAGAGAGAGAGAGAGAGAGAGAGATAGAGAGAGAGAGAGAGAGAGAGAGAGAGAGAGAGAGAGAGAGAGGGAGGAAAGGGAGGAAAGGGAGAAAAAGTACTCACACAAATTAGAATAACTTGTGTCTAGAGCAGGCCAGCCGTTTTGTTTTTGTTGTCATATTGATGTGCCTTTCTCATGGATACCCATGTATTTCCATGGAATTATTGGAAGTTTATTTGGAAAGTAATAAATAAAAAAATTTAAAACCATTCATGCATTGCATTGTGTAAATGTAATAAATTATTAGTCTGTTGTTAAAATGGTACTACATTTGGTGAAGCGCGCATTATGACTTGTTTAGGACTCGAAACTGGGTGGTGTCTGTTGTTGCTGTTGTCTATTGTTTTGTGGTGGTTGTAGTGTTGTTTTGTGGTTGTCTTGTATTGTATATGTTGTATGGTTTGAAATGAACAAATGAAACTGATACTGATAATTGTTTAGTTTAAGAATAGGGGGCAGGTAACCATAAGATTTATTCTTCTTCCTGCTCCTTTTGCCCATGGTAGAACTCTATTTATGATTTTGTATGAAAACTGTATGATTGTATTGCTTCCATGTGGCAAATAAAAATTCTGAATCTGAATCTGAACTCAAAGGTTAGGACTTGGGACGTGTCAGTCTGTCATGGTTTGACATGGTGGAATTGGTAGTAGGATCCATGTGCAGACAGGAGTGAGGAAGCAGGCAGAACAATGCGGGTAGTGATAAAGGAATCTTTACTTAAACACAAAACTGAACACTACAAACAACGAACTTCAACACAAAACAAAAACCTCTCAGTTAAAACTGGAAGAGGGAAAAACTAAACTAGGGGATAACCGAAATAACTGAACACAAACTGGAACAAGACTTACTAGATGGGGTGAATAAACATGGCATGGCAGGCGGAGTGAATGAACAAGTCATAGCAGGAACAACAAACCGGATACAGCAAACAGGAGACATAGAACAGGTACCGAACAGTAAACAATGAACGCACATGGAAGACAGGGGCAGACTGACATAGGGCTGATTGCAAATGAGACACACCTGGAAAGGGGAACAGACAGACTAAAGGGACACTAATACAAGACAGACTGATAACAATTACACTGACTAACACACTGGAGACATAACACTAAACCAGACAGGACAACAAGACCAGACAAGGAAACACAAATGAACATAGGCAGGCAGGAAGACTAGAAAAAATGACAATACATACATGAATCAGTAGTCCAGGATGTAATAAAGGGGATTGTCAAGCAGGTAGAGGCTGAGGGAACTGTCCATGAGTGAATGGAAGATGATGAGATGGGAAGTGTCCATGAGTGAATGGAAGATGATGAGAGGGGAACTGTAAATGAGAAGGCGGAGGGAAGTGAGCAAAGTCAGGCGGGATGTGACACAGTCTTGACTTGGGACTTGACTCGGGACTTGCCTGTCTTGACTTGGGACTTGACTCTGGACTTGCCTGTCTTGACTTGGGACTTGACTCGGGAATTGAGTTCCAAGACTCGAGACTGACTTGAGACTTGCAAAACAATGACTTGGTCCCACCTCTGCAAATTAGTATAGTATTAGTAATATAGGCAAGGACGTTTATTTAGTGGAAAAGTGCATGATAGTAAAAGAGTTCAAGTTCAAGTTCAAGTTCTTTAATAGTTGTCATACAGAAGTACAGAATACTTTCATACAAAATGCTTCTTACTGTTACGCTCCAGAGACTGTGCTAGACAAGATAGTATCAAATAACATAATAACATAATATAGCATGAATTTAGAAGAAGAAAATGAGGTCACAGTGTTCGGTATAGACATATGTACAATGTTCTGAGTTACCATATAATATACAATACACAATACTATGCAGTGTACTAATGTACAGTACTATCTAGTGCAAAGCAGAAATGGGATGAGGTACAATTTTAGGTACAATTTACAGTAAGGTGTACGAGTTGTAGTGCAATCCTTCATCCATAAATATAAAGTGTGGGGAGTGGGTGCTACAGTGTGTTTGTTTAAAGTGGGTGTGTGCTATAAGTGTGTGGAGTGGGTGCTACAGTGTGTTTGTTTAAAGTGAGTGTGTGCGTGTGGATGTGTGTGCTATGTCCTTTGTCCTTTGTACTAAAGACAGTACAAAGGTACGTTTTTTTTAAGAAGGACTGACGTACGTCAAGTGAATTGCCGTGAATGAGAGCAACTGAGTGAGTTCACAGCAAAGGCTCAGTGTTGTTTGTTAACTTAAGCATGATTATCATTAAGAAAATACAAAGGACAGGACTCACGTATCAACCCCTCCCTCTCTTTCTTCCATCTACTTTCTCCCTTCTTTTAATCATCACACCATCTACTTTCTCAATGTCTGTCTTTCCTTTCTTCCTCTCACTTAAAAACACCCCCTGCAATACACCCACGCATGCATGTACAAACACACACACACACACACACACACACACACACACACACACACACACACACACACACACACACACACACACACACACACACACACACACACACACACACACACACACACACACACACACACACACACACACACACACACACACACACACACACACACACACACACACACACACACACACACACACACACACACACACACACACACACACACACACACACACACACACACACACACACACACACACACACACACACACATGTTTTTATCATCTCCTACACGCTCTTCTTTCCACTGGCACCTTCACAATGTTGTTGTTAGCAGGCCCATTCTTAGATTCTCACGTCTAATCAGTTCAGAGCCACAAGTGCACACTGAAGACTTTGAACATAATCCCGCCTGTCTGCTGAACATAATTGGCAAAAAATCACTTCACTCAACCATTCTCTTATATAAGACCCTTTTTCTTAATTTAATTTCTCTTTTTCTTTGTTTTACAGAGGCAATTTGTGTATCTGCATATTGACAGAGATTCTCCATCTTCACAATGTAAATGGACCCCTGTTTATTTCCTGTTGTGCATAGCAGTAGTCCCATGCACATTGTACTTTGTGCTTGGTTGACTTGAAACTTGTAAAGAAAATTACGTAGAACTTGCACACTATGCTCCAAAATACACCTTTAATTAGTATATACATTTTTTTAATCAGGCAAACTAATTAAAGGACCAGTGGGTAAGAATTAGGGTGATCTATGGGGAGGGTGTAGACTACTACATGTCTCTTCTGTTGATCTGGGGAGGGTGTAGACTACTAAATGTCTCCTCTGTTGGTCTGGGGAGGGTGTAGACTACTACATGTCTCCTCTGTTGGTCTGGGGAGGGTGTAGACTACTAAATGTATCCTCTGTTGGTCTGGGGAGGGTGTAGACTACTACATGTCTCCTCTGTTGGTCTGGGGAGGGTGTAGACTACTAAATGTATCCTCTGTTGGTCTGGGGAGGGTGTAGACTACTACATGTCTCCTCTGTTGGTCTGGGGAGGGTGTAAACTACTACATGTCTCCTCTGTTGGTCTGGGGAGGGTGTAGACTACTACGTCTCCTCTGTTGGTCTGGGGAGGGTGTAGACTACTAAATGTCTCCTCTGTTGGTCTGGGGAGGGTGTAGACTACTACGTCTCCTCTGTTGGTCTGGGGAGGGTGTAGACTACTATGTCTCCTCCGATACATGTGGAGTCGCCAGACGCTTCTTTTCACCTGTACATTTCTAATGTAAATTGTCGATGTAAAAAGGTAGAAGTCCAGGAAGATATGCCAGAGTTTGTAGTGTTTCTCTGTGCTCAGTGAGGCACAGTGAGGCGTTATATAGTCTGATGGCTGTTGGAATGAAGGACATCCTGTGTCGTTCAGTGTCACATAGTCTTAGTCTAACACTGAACATGCTCCTTCTATCGGCCAAGTCTGTGTATAGTGGGTGGGAGGGGTTGTCCATGATGGCGTGGAGCTTAGCAAGGCTCCTCCTCTCTGACACCACACGTTACTGGCTTTCCTGACCAGCTTGTCCAGCCTGTTCGTATCCCCCAGCCCCAGCAGGTCACAGCGTACAAGAAGCCGCCCGCCACCACCAACTCGTAGAACATCCTCAACATCCTTGTACAGACGTTGAAAGATATCAGCCTTCTGAGGAAGTAGATGCGGTTCTGGCCCTTTTTGTAGAGTGCCTTAACGTGTTTTGACCCGTTCAGTTTATTGTCAATGTGCACTCCGAGGTATTTGTAATCCTCAACCATGTCCACGTCGACCCCCCTGATGGAATCGGGGGTCACAGGTGTACTCCTCCTCCTCCCCAGATCCACAGCCAGTTCCCTGGTCTTCGTCACATTGAGCTGGAGGTGGTTATTTTCGCACCATGTGACGAAGTCCGCCACCAGTGCCCGGTATTCCTCCTTATCACCATCCTTTATACAGCCCACTATCGCAGAGTCATCAGAAAACTTCTGAAGGTGGCAGGACTCTGACCGATAGTGGAAGTCATTGGTGTATATGGTGAAGAGGAAGGGGGAGAGGACTGTGTTGCTGACCAGGGAGTCGCTATTGCAACAATCAGAATTCATACGCTTACCGGCTTCCCACCAGCAAACACTGTCAATGTGTTCGTAGGAGAACATCTGACCAACCCGGAGGTATCACTACCTGGAATTGAACCGGGGTCTCTGTGGTGCTTTTACCTCTACACCACCCAGACTTCCCTGAAGCCCTCTGTTTTTGAGGAGAGAAATGTCCTGTCATAGAAAGGTCACTTCTCTCCAGCCTGAGTGACTGATGGTCTCTTTTGGCCTCATTTTCACACAGCCAACAGAATATATAGAGATAAAAGAAAATGGAACAAACTGTATCTTCAGGAAAAAAAGTTTTTTTAAGAGCGTCTTTTAGTGATTTCAAAAGCGCACATCCATCTGTCTTAGGGGGTCGACATATTTGTCTACATATGGTATTATGAATATGCCTTTATCCTTCATTTTCAAATACACTGATGGAAACTAAACACAGTTTAGCTTCCACAAAGCTTCCACAAATATGATTTTGGAAAATGCCATGATGTCAGCGCCACAGAGCAACTACTTTTCAAATGCAGACACTTTGTGGACAGAACTCTACATGTGTATGCAGGGCCGCCTGGGAGAAATGCGAGGCCCTGTGCGAGACTGAAACGCGAGGCCCCCCCCCCCCTAAAAGTAACACCCCCTGAGGCGGCCCTGTGTGTATGTATACCAATACCTCAATCATGGCTGCTCTTATTCGTGCTTTGGTGTGTCTTTTGTGCTTTTGGGCGATATTCGCTCGGAGAGCTGCCCAAGCACTACATGTCAGTGGATCAGCTGCTCCACCCATCATCACCTACAGCCGGCTGGAGCTGCTGCAGCTTCGGCCTCCTTCAACGGGCGGACTAGGCGGCCTACTTCCCGATGTCGACTCATCTGTACCTGTACCCCATGTGAAACGGAGAAAGAGGGGTTGCAGAGGATCCCGAATCAGGACGAGATGGCAGGGTTTTAAACCTGTGCCCCAGTCTGTTATTATGGGCAATATCCGCTCATTAGTCAACAAAGTGGATGAGCTGTCAGCTCTTATCAAGTTTGATCGCTTATACCGACAGTCCAGCCTGCTGTGCTTCACAGAGAGCTGGCTTTCGGATATAATTCTCGAATCCCATGTGAAAATGGATGGCTTCTCGTTACATCGGATGGACAGAGACTTTGAAAGGACCGGCAAGAAACAAGGTGGGGGCGTTTGCTTGTACTCTAATGACCAGTGGTGTCATCCTTCCCATGTCACGGTGAAGGAGAAAGCCTGTGATCCGAACATTGAGCTGCTTGCGGTGAGTTGCCGCCCATATTATCAGTCATGTTATTGTGCTGGTGGTTTACATCCCTCCAACTGCCAACGAGAAGCTTGCTACCGAGTCAATATCCCGAGTCACACATGACCTGCAGCACGCCTCGCCTGATGCGCTCGTGATAATAAACAGAGATTTTAATAACTGTACATTGTTCTCCACTCTGCCGTCCTTCAAGCAGTTTGTGCGGGGTGACCGAACACTCGATTTGTTCTACACGAACGTTAAGAAGAGCTACGTTACGAAGCGGCTCCCCCCGCTTGGACAATCTGATCATAATCTGTCAATGCCTAGCTATTCTCCTGTTATCCAGAGACAGCCTATCAAGTCAAAAACTGTGCATGTGTGGTCTGATGACACTTGTGATAAATTACAAGGGAGCTTTGAATGTACTGACTGGTCTATATTTTTAGACGACGATGATCTCGACCTGGACAGTAAAGCTGACAGAGTCACTGCCTACATAAATGTCTGTGTTGATGGCGCCATCCCCTGTAAAACAATTAAAACTTTCCCCAATGATAAACCTTTTGATGTCCAGGGAGGTGAAAGCTGCAATTAACCAAAAGAAGAGGGCATTCTTCACGGGTGATAGAGATATAATTAAACATGCTCAAAAGGAGCTGAAAGCTAAAATAAAACAAGCGAACCTTAAATATAAAGATAGGGTAGAAAGACAAATGTCCAATACCAATACCAGGGGCCTTTGGAAAGGCATTAAATCAATCACTGATTGGACCAACAATCCCAGTTGTCTGAGATTGATGTTAATCATGCAAACCAGTTCTTTGCTAGGTTTGATACATTTGATTTCTCTGCTGAGCAGGAGAGTAGTATCCTCTCCTCTCTGGCTCAGCCTAGTCCTGTGGACAGTTGTCCCCCTATTGCCATCTCTCAACACACATAGACACAGTAGTAAAGAAGGCGAAACAGCGCCTCTACCACCTGAGACAGTTAAGGAAGTTCAGAGTATCGGGGAAGATACTCCAGTCCTTCTACTCAGGAGCTGTAGAGAGCATCTTGACCGGAAACATCAATGCCTGGTATGGAAACAGCACGGCACAAGACAAGAAGGCCCTACAGAGAGTGGTGCGCTCAGCCGAGCGTACCACGGGTATTGCACTACCTCCCCTGCAGGTTCTATACAACAAGAGGTGCAAATCCAGAGCCTGCAGGATAATGAAAGACCCTCACCACCCCAATAACAGCCTGTTCCAGCTGCTGAGGTCAGGCAGACGCCTGCGAACCCCAGCTACTAGGACAGAGCGGCTTAGGCTCAGCTTCTTCCCCCAGGCCATCAGAGCCCTGAACAATGAACATTGAGTGCCACAGAACACTCAACTATCCACACACAAGCACACATGAACACACACACGACACGCACGCTGTGCATGCTCACACACTAGCAGCCACTTAACACTTTAACATGAGCGGGCACACACTCATGCCGCACACTTATGGCCAAAAGGAAAGGCCACTTTAAATTAGAAAAACAGGAACAGTGTATTGCACTACCAAAGCTACCTAGCATGTCCTATATGCTCTGTAAATAGCTATGTACAGATACCGAGATGTCACACCATGTTACCTGTTACCTGTTTATTGCACAATGTTTTTTTTTTTATTGGATTCTATTATATGTTGTACCACTGTATTGCACATCGTTGCGGGCAAGACCACCCGCATTTCATTGTATACTTGTATGCCGTGACAATTAAAACTCTTGACTTGACTTGACTCTATTGAAGAGGTTCGTCAGGAGTTTAAGCGCAATTAGGTAAACAAGGGCCCCGGGCCTGATGGTATTTATCCACGCACCCTCAAGGTCTGTGCTGACCAGTTGTGCCATGTTTTTCATTCTCTTTTTTCTCTATCTTTGTCTTCATCTGCTCTTCCTGTAATGTGGTTAACATCATGTCTTGTCCCTATTCCTAAAAAGAACAATGTGCGCACCTTATTTAGACCCCTTGCAATTTGCATATAGGAAGAGTGTAGGAGTCGACGATGCACTCTGTTAGGGTAATGTTCTTTGATTTTTCTAGCGCCTTCAATACAATCCAGCCACATATCCTAGCAAACAAAATGATTCAGCTTAAACTGCACAACTCAACCATCTCTTGGTGCACAAAATATCTTGTTCCTCGACCTCAGTTTTTCAGGCTGGATGACATCTGGACAAAAACTGGAGCCCCCCAGGGAACAGTTTTGGCGCCCTTCCTCTGTGTTCTTTATACTGCGGACTGCAGACATAGCGAGGCCATGTGCCATATGCAAAATCTTTCTGACGATACAGCGCTGATCGGTCTAATCAACAAAGGCGATGACCAAGCCTATAAAAAGGAGATTGACTCATTTGTCCACTGGTGCGATGCCAACTTCTTGGAATTAAACATCGAAAAAACCAAGGAGTTGGTCATCAACTTCAGTAGGAAGAAGGTGAATGTCTCTCCTGTCATCATTAGGGGGCAGGAGGTTGAAATAGTCCAGTCCTATAGATACCTTGGCGTTCACCTGGACGGTAAGCTGGACTGGAAGCAGAACACAGATTCTGTGTTTAAAAAAGCCCAGTCTCGGCTCTTTCATCTGAGAAAACTTCGTTCTTTTGACATCAGCAGGTCACTTCTCTATGTATTTTACCAAGGTATCCTGGCTGCGTGATTATTAAAGGCAACCAACTTGTGTTCAGCTTTTCGTTCAGTGTTTCTCTGATTGGCCACACGGCCACGTGACCGCCCTAGCACACGCCCTTATCCGCTGAGAGACGCGGCAGACGCGCAGAGAGTGAGCTGGGATCATTTGGTGGTCGAACCAGTTCAGACAGAGGTGTTTATTTATATCAATAAACATATCTACTAGAAACACTGGTGTTCTGTTGTGTGACTGTACTAAACTCTTCCACCACATGACTGACATTTGACATACAGTACACCTCCTATCTATGTTGGGATTATGTTTGGTCATGACAAAACAATAAAAATCGCTACTGTTAGTAATGCTGCCACCACCCACTTCAATGACAGAGCTCTCATATTTGCGAATGCATAAACTATATCTTAAATTATGGCGATGTGTCTAATATGGCTGTCGCGAAGTCATTGTGTCCTGTTCAATGCTGTTCTCTGCTGGGGGGGGCAGCATCACTGTTTCGGACAAAAAACGTATTATAAAATCATCAAAAAGGCTGGCTCAGTGATTGGCCTTCCTCCTGATTCCCTGGAGATCACCATAGCCAAGCGAACCAGGACTAAACTGAACACCATTTTATCTTTTGTAAGCCACCCACTGTTTAGTATTTTCGATGCTCTGCGAAGCTCATTTAGTAACAGATTGTTGATGCCTCAATGCTCTACTGAGTGATTGAGAAGGTCCTTTGTACCTGCTGCGGTAAAAAAAATTAACGAACACCGATAGCACTGTGTTAAGAGGCTCTCCTATTGTGTTGTGTATCCTGTAGTGTATTGTATCATGTAACTGTGTCTTTCATGTTTGTATATGTGTATTCGCTCTGGTGGCAAACCATGCTTCCCCTCAGCGATTAAGAAATAAACCATACCATACCATATACAGGTCTTGTATGTGAAAAAATAAAAAAAAATGTATAATAAAAAACTGTATTAATCTATATGTTTCAATTGCTGAATATTGTAAGTTCTTCTAAAACAGGCTCTCTTCATACAGTAATTGCTCTCCTAACAGCTCCCCTACTAGCTACCCTACCAGCTCCTCTACCAGTTCCCCTACCAGTGCCCCTACCAGCTCCCTTACCAGCTCCCCTACCAGCTCCCTTACCAGCTCCCCTACCAGCTCCCTTACCAGCTCCCCTACCAGTGCCCCTACCAGCTCCCTTACCAGCTCCCCTACCAGTGCCCCTACCAGCTCCCTTACCAGCTCCCCTACCAGCTCCCCTACCAGTGCCCCTACCAGCTCCCTTACTAGCTCCCCTACCAGTGCCCCTACCAGCTCCCTTACCAGCTCCCCTACCAGCTCCCCTACCAGTGCCCCTACCAGCTCCCCTACCTGCACCTGACAAGCTGAGACACATTTCTGCTGTGTTGCAGCTTGTTCAACTTTCTGATTTCCCTGCTGGATTTCCTGCATGTTATCATGTCATAACACCCTGGACTCCTTTTGCTGCTTAATTATGGTGGTTGTTGCGTATGGAGCGATGGGGACGGAAATTCCTCAACGCTTTTCATGTTCATGGCCTTCATAGCCTCTCCCTCTCTCTCTTTCTCTCCTCCTGTCTCTAGACCTCTCGTTCCCTTCTGTTTCCCCCCCAGAGTTCTTCTGTCTCTCCACCTCCTCCTCAGCTTCTCTATATGGCAAAGCACTCTAATTACTCCTTTCATCTCGTCTGAAGTCGTGTTGTTCTGTCCTCTCTGTCTCTCTCTCTCTTTCTTCCCACCTGAACTCAGCCCACACGTAACACTGTATGCTAGAGCTGCAGAGAGGACTCATTAGCCCCATATGTCTTCCTCTGAAGTTAAGTTCTGGGAGGAGCAACACTTACTTTGGTAAGTCCAGCATTTTGGACAACCTTGCCCTACTTTCTACTTACAGACGACACTGTGGATCGGCAGAGTCCTTCCTTCTTCAGCACAGTCCATGATGCTGGAAGCCTCCAGCTCCGGCTGTTTAGCCACGAAACGAATGCAAAATCAATGGGGATGGACTAGGGATGCTCGATATTGGCTTTTTTACTGATACCGATATTCCGATATTGTCCAACTCTTAATTTCCGATACCGATATCAACCGATACCAACCGATACCGATATATGCAGGGTTTCCCCCCCCCCCCAAAAACGGAATAATTTCAGGTAATTAACATTACATATCTCTTGTTGTGGAATTAACACAACATTATGCATACTTTTGACAATAAATAAAATCTGAATTTGTTCTTACTTGCTTGCCTGGGTAAATAAAGGCAACTCACAGCACACATTGCCAGATAAAAGCCTTCAAACTATTATTTTATAGAATTGAATTTATTCCAAACAGATAGTGCATCAAAGATGGCCTCGGAGCAGGGTGTCACTGGATTCAAAAGTGAAAAAGCAGCATGAATATGAAAACAAGGACACCCTCCTACAGGAGTTTTGCCATCAAATAGATAAAAAACTTCTTCCTTTGTTCATAGAAATGAAAGGAAGCGGATTCCAGGTGAATGTCTTTTGGAACAAAACAATGTGGGCAAGCAGGTTGTTTACCCACTGCTGGAGGCTGCAGTTACAGGTTCAAATTGTTTGTATTTGTCAAGCAGTTATACAGCGACACTGAGGATCTCTAAACAACATTACAGATCTTAACGTTCAACGGAAATCAAAGCAAGAAAGACATTCTTTCTCGACAATCAACAATTAATATGTTAAAGCATGTTCACTATTATACACAAACCTGTTACCTTTTACTAAGGTCATACGATATCACAAAAGTTGTCTCGTTACCCCCAAGGTTTGTATATAAAATGTGGTTCATATGAGCAAAACTAAGTTTAAAGGAATAACACATTCTGTTCACCCTTTCCACAAAACAGGTGCAAAAATGTGAATTCCCCATAAATAAGGGATTAATAAAAGGAAAAGTAGGGCAGCATCTACATCACAAAGTGCCATGCTCAGCGAATCTATCCTGGGTAAATAAAGGTAAAAAGAATGTTGCTACTAATCTCGTCCCCATGTGATTGTATGCCTGTGTGAATGTTGAACGTTGAATATTGAAGGGAGCGATGTTCCCCCGGGTCCTATGTTCCCCTTGTTCCCCCTCCTGAAAAAAGGCCTGGTATCTCCCTTCCAAAAAAGGGTCCTATGTCGTCCTCTACATCTTGTCGGCCTCTAAATCTTGTCCTCCTCTACATCTTGTCCTCCTCTACATCTTGTCTTCCTCTACATCATGTCTCCCTCTACATCATGTCCTCCTCTACATATTGTCCTCCTCTACATATTGTCTCCCTCTACATCATGTCGTCCTCTACATCTTGTCCTCCTCTACATATTGTCTACCTCTACATCATGTCTTCCTCTACACCATGTCCTCCTCTACATATTGTCTTCCTCTACATCATGTCCTCCTCTACATATTGTCCTCCTCTACATATTGTCTTCCTCTACATCATGTCTCCCTCTACATCATGTCCTCCTCTACATATTGTCCTCCTCTACATATTGTCTCCCTCTACATCATGTCCTCCTCTACATCTTGTCCTCCTCTACATATTGTCTACCTCTACATCATGTCTTCCTCTACACCATGTCCTCCTCTACATATTGTCTACCTCTACAACTTGTCGTCCTCTACATCTTGTCGGCCTCTACATATTGTCTACCTCTACATCATGTCTTCCTCTACACCATGTCCTCCTCTACATATTGTCTTCCTCTACACCATGTCCTCCTCTACATATTGTCTACCTCTACAACTTGTCGTCCTCTACATCTTGTCGTCCTCTACATATTGTCTACCTCTACATCATGTCTTCCTCTACACCATGTCCTCCTCTACATATTGTCTCCCTCTACATCTTGTCCTCCTCTACATATTGTCCTCCTCTACATATTGTCTACCTCTACATCATGTCTTCCTCTACACCATGTCCTCCTCTACATATTGTCTTGCTCTACATCATGTCCTCCTCTACACCATGTCCTCCTCTACATATTGTCTTGCTCTACATCTTGTCTTCCTCTTCATCTTGGCTTCCTCTACATCTTGTCTTCCTCTACATCCGGCAGCGTGGCCACATGAGTATAGAGCCATATGAAATCCGCGTTCACGGAATTGCGGACGGAATTGCGGAATTGACCAATAAAAAAGGAATCAACTGCAAAACGTGGAATATTGCGAAATTTGGCCTAATCTGGACTGAAATTTCGTTTTTGGGTGGAACGTTTGGTGCAAAGCAAACATGACCGGGGACCGCTGCGTGTTACACACAACACAGCAGTGTCCAAGCGTCTGCCGTCTCGCTGCTTTGATGTTGTGTAAATTGAACTGTATTTCTGAGTTGCCGCACTTGAAAACATATATATATATTATATCTTATTCAATTGTGGACATTTATTCATTCCCACTTACTTATTATTTCTGATGGTAAAATGAGCATAAAAAGCTAAATACAGAATTCTGAAATATTAAAACGGAAGAAACGGATTTTTGGAAAAGATTTGACGGATTTCATATGGCTCTACATGAGTAGAGCTCCGGACTCATGATCGGAAGATCACCGGTTCGAGCCCCGGTCAAGGCCGCGTGTATACTTTCCGCAACAGAGTTCGGTTTCCGGGTTCCTCTGATTGGCCGCGACCCCCACGTGACCCGCCTCCCTATCCACCGCTGCCGCGCGCGGCAGAGCAAGCGGCCATGGACTTGACTTTCGCTTTCAATTTGACGCTCGCTTCCTGAGACTTACGCTTTGCTCGCTGCTGTTTAATAATATTGTCGCTTTTCACATCGCATGCTCTTGTGCAGTCATCTAGTTAAAGACAGTAGAGGTTGGCGTCAGTGTAAGTTAGTGTTGTGTTCATTCATAGTTAAAGACAGTAGAGGTTGGCGTCAGTGTAAGTTAGTGTTGTGTTCATTCATAGTTAAAGACAGTAGAGGTTGGCGTCACGGTCAGTGTAAGTTAGTGTTGTGTTCATTCATAGTTAAAGACAGTAGAGGTTGGCGTCACGGTCTGTGTAAGTTAGTGTTGTGTTCATTCATAGTTAAAGACAGTAGAGGTTGAGTATGTTTTTTTTTTAACAAATGTTTTTTATTTTCCCTTTTTTTACATGAAACAAGATAAACAATACAGTAACAGTAATAATCAACGATGAATCACAGGACAATAACAGAAATAGTAATAACAATAATGACAGTCCAGTAATTAAATCAGAATGAAACAAACAACACACTGCAGCACCCACTCTCCACACTTTAGATCACCTAAACACACTTTATATTTATTGGTAAAGGATTTGCACTACAACTTGTACACCTTACTGTAAATTGTACCTAAATTGTACCTCATCCCATTTCTGCTTTGCACTATATAGTATTGTATATTAGTACATTGCATAGTATATTGTATATTGTACGGTAACTCAATTACTTCTATTCTGCATCGAACATTGTACATATGTCTATACTGAACACTGTGACCTCTATTTTTACTTCTATTTTACATGCTATACTATTTTATTTCATACTTATCTTGTCTAGCACAGTCTCTGGAGCGTAACAGTAAGAAGCATTTTGTATAAAAGTATTCTGTACTTCTGTATGACAACAATGTATGCCTTTCAAATGTTAAATGATAAATGATTAAATGATACACACTGAAATCTACGCTCTCTCATCCTGCTTTCCACAACTCCTATACTTCCTGAGTAACGCGCCCAACACTGCTTAATGGTTGTTTAAATATTTTACATGTTTTTGTGGTGCATAAGCAGCGCGGATGACTGCGTTTCTTGAACAGCTGATAACTGCATAAGCAGCACATTAAGATGAGTTACCAACAGCGCGTTTCTTGACAGCAGAGTGGCGCGTTTCGCGACTCAGGAAGCGAGCGCTCTGCGCTGCAACACAGTGGCGAGCGGCGAGCGGCAGCGGCAGCGATAAGGGGGGCGGGTCACGTGGGGGTCGCGGCTAATCAGAGGAACCCGGAAACCGAACTCTGTTGCGGAAAGTATACACGCGTCAAGGCCGTTGTCGGAAAGTGGTGTTGTTGTCCAGCAGGGGGCACTCTGTCCTCTGGACTAGTCAGTAACAATGCCCCTGTTACAGTGATAGGGACTGATTTCATGTCAGGGACCCGATGGACATCAATACTGGAAATCTCGATCAGACAATTGGAATATTCATTTTGGAATAACTCCTAGCAAAGGTAAGGACTATATGACATCAAACCTACATTGATCCTACAATGATTTCACATCAATCGCAACGATCAACGTATGTACTGTAGTATGCAAAACGTATGCCGTTGCTGACGATCAGAGCATCACAAAACGACCCCCCCCCTTTGATGCCTTCATGATGAAACATAATACCTATTATATACCTTTGATTTGGAAATAATCGTGAAATGTCGTGAAAATAGGCAATGGAAAGCTGGCGCTAGAGAGCAGAGATGGCGAGAACCCCCTGGCGTTGAATGAGTTAATAGTGCAGGGTTCAGTTCAAATAAAAACACACTGGAAAGAAACCTCTTAAATTGTGACTATACACAGTGGAATATACAAACAAAAATGTGTGCTTTACACATAATACAGTGCATGTGGTATTATACCATTTTGACCCCAATCTGTATCCTATTAGCCACGTCAACTCTTACCTGTATGCAGACATTCTCATCCCTTGCCATGACCTACTAGTTTGTTTATACCATAGCGGATCACCTCACTGAAAATAATTGGGTAGTTAGGCCTATACAGTACCGCTGGCATGATATTCATTACTTTGTGTGTGTGTGTGTGTGTCTAACCCCCTCTGCACCCCCCCTACATTCTCATTAGGCAGTGTTCCAATGACCACTATGGAGGTGGGGGTCACCGCCTAATCCTTGCAGGGGTCAGGCAGGGTCTGCAGGGGAAACAGATTACAGAGCACAAGGGCCTCATGCTGTCTAGAGGGAAAAGGTAATTAGGGTTACTATCAGTGTTTAACAGCTAAACACTGCTACACTGCTGCCACAGGAAGAAGAAGGAAAGCGAGAGGATGAAGAAAAATGGATCCAACCCGGTCTGTGTCCTGCAAAATCATCAAACAAGAAACATTTTCAGGGATTGAGAAGATACTTGATACAGCTGACGCTTGTGCATTTTAATTTTGTGTGTGTGGATACTTTTTTATGCGTTTGCCATGATCTGGCGTGGTGGTGATGGAGGAGCAACGTCAGCTCTCAAGTTCCCCACATGAACGGCCCCTCAAAGTCAACAAATGTACGTGTGGGAATATGCAAGATAAATAAATGTGTACTATTTAAATTACTGGTAGGAATATATGAATCCTATTCAACGTCCCCAGAGCAATGCTTCTCAACCTGGAGGTCGAGACCCCTGAGGGGTCATGAGAAGACGTCGGGGTGTCATGAAAACATTATGCAAATACATTCTCATATAGATAGTCTTTGTTATAGATGTGTAACGGGGAAGTCCGTGGGTATGTCCACAGTCACTGAAACAGGTGTGTTGACGGGTGACTGTGGCAGTGCGGGCTGGTAAGTTAAACTCACTTCCTCATAACAGGGTTAACAGACGCATAGGGACGGTAGTTAGGAGTGAATTCACTTCTTAGTGCAGCGGCCTGTGTCGTCGCCCGCGGACGCGGGAGCCCCCTGTTCGACTCCCCCTCGGGACATTCTCATTTAACATCAAACACAACGCAGACCCAGTATGATCCGTCACAGATGCTTTAAAGGTCACAAATCGTGAGAAACTCACTTTTTCAGTGAGTGTACACATACACGTGGGTCTCTGATAGGTCTACTAACACACACCCATTGGGAAATAAGACAACCAGTCAGATTTTATGGGCTGCCAAGGTCAGAAAACATGTGATTCAATGAGCCATTCAGATTTAGCCTCTCTGTCAAACTTCGAGCAAGGATCATAGACAATACGCCATCCTTGACTCATGTGTGCCTTTGAAAAACCAGGGTGTACAAATGCTCGAAAACTGCCTTGTTTTCCACCAAACGGTTATCTAAAAATGTATGTTTCTGACAACCTTTTAGGTGAGAGATAAGATAAGATATTCCTTTATTGATCCCCTTGGGGAAATTCGGATGTCATAGCAGCATGGGGGAGGGGGAGGGGAGGTCCAGGTATGGGCAGGGTAATAAGACTAAATATAGGCAATAAAATGTGATCTGAATATAAAAATATGAGAACAAATAAACTGTGTAAACAATATAATTAACTCTGCATATGAAAATACATGAGACTGTGGGAGAAATGTTCCCGGATCAATCAATGTCCACAGTCCGGTGGGCTTGAACAAACATGGGTTTAATACACCAAAATAGGTTCAGGTAAATCAAAGAGTTACAGCTGGACGACTCAGAGTGGACACTGGCCGGGTGTATCCAAACTGTGCTCCAGATCGACAATATTCGTTACATTATATACAGGAGAAGCGAGAGGTGTGTCCATTGTTAGTGGTTGGACTGGAAAGGTGAGTGGTTGGTCTGTTCTGCGGGGGGGGGGGGGGGGGGGTTCGGGTCCATGCAGGGGGGGGGGGGGGTGACGTGTTATGGCGTGGTTTGTCTGGAATGGTGAGTTGTGTGGTTTGTTCTGCTCCGTGGGGGGGGGGGGGGGGGGGTTGAAGGTTAGACAGGTTTAGACAGAACAGGAGGGAGGGGGTAATTACAATTTGGGGTGGCGGGGGAGATCCAGTTATTCCACAAGACAAATAAACAGTGTAAACAAAGGTGCAGATGGGATCGGTTATACATTATATGTTTTTTTTTGCGAGCACCTAATATGTTGAGTAGGGTGTCAATCGAACGGTCACAATCTTAGCTTTCAAGCAATGTAATAACTGGATCTTACCACATATTTGATCGGCAACGCCTGGTTTGACAGTTTGATCTGAATTTATTGTGCCAGCCACGCTGCTCTGGAGCACGGCGCTGGGGAGCAGCAGCTCATTTGCATTTGAAGCTACAGACACAGAACCAGCCTGTGGAGAACAGGACTGAAACAGAGGGGTATTGAGGCTGCTCGAATGCATAATCTGAGTGGTATTTTTTGTAAAGAAAACTTCAAAGACATGTTTTGGAGACCTCAGAGACCTATATTAACGTGTTGAAAAGGGGTATATGTGACCTTTAAATAATGATGTGTGAAATTATTAATATTTCAAGTCTCCAATTATTAATACATTTAAATAGCCTGAAAAGGGGAAATTAAAATCATTCCTCAGTGTTAAAATTCATCATTCTATGCTTGACCATACCTCTGTTTTATGTTGAGAACCACTGGCCTAGATAATTCATCTAGGTCTGAACACAAGCACACAATAGGTGTCAAGTTGGTTCTATGGTAATCGTTATGATCTAATTTCTGCTAATGTACCTGGCGACTACCGGTGATTCTCTGTTCCATTGTAAGCCGGTGAGTTTGTCACGGATGAGGTTGTTCGATAAGGTGCTTAATGGGTGTGTAATGTATCAACTTGAGACTTTATTTGAAACCTATGGTGCAGGAGGTGCACTAAACAAATTCGTGCTCCACTTCATTCCACCTGTCTTAAGGTTCACGCGTCCATTTGTTCTTCACATGACACGACATTGGAGCGAACATAACAGAGTTAGTGCTCAATTGATTCTTTCAGTGGGGTTCCGCGGCATACATGTAGCAGCAGCTGACGGCGTGGTACTCTGGAGGTACTTTGTGTTGTTTGATCTTACTGTCTTCAGTCTTCACTGTCCGATAGAAGGAGCATGTTCAGTGTTAGACTCAGACTCCCAAGATGCAACACTGAACGTCACAGGAAGTCCTTCATACCAACAGCCATCAGACTGTACAACGCCCTCACTGTGCATCACTGCCTCACTGAGCACAGAGTAAATCCCTGTACATTATACTATAGGTATACCTTCCTGGACATTTAGATTTAACATTTGACTGTACATTTGACTGTATATTATACTGTATGTGCATTGACATGTCTGTAAAGTCTCTACGACATTGAAAATGAGGGTGACCTCAATTGTCTTTTGGAGAATCAATAAAGGTTTGAATTCATATTTGCGGACTGTATATTTTAGAATGTATAAAATGTATCTTGTTCCTAATCTTATTTTAGATTTTTTTACCAACTGAATGTTCATTGTGGTGCTGAATTTCACTCAGGATCAATAAAGTACTTCTATTCTATTCTCTTCTATTCTATTCAGACTTGACAGGACTCTGCTTTGTAATGCTTCTTATACGCCTGACAAGACTGACTGATATTCCAAAAAGTGAATCTTCAGTAGATTGAGTAGATTATGTACAATAGGTGAAATAATGATTGAAACTTATATACGGCATGTCCAATGTTAATGTTGATATCATTTGTACCAATTTTGATACGAGCCAGACCTACCATTCATGAGAAAATGGAGCAAAGTTAATCATCTACTCTATGCCACGACAAATCTATACAAAATATGCAATAACAACAACAACAATAGCTAGTATTATATACATGGATCCCTAATAAACACCAATATAGTCTACACACAATAGAGACCCACACAAAAATACAACAGCTTGTGTGGTTTAAATAAAAGCTGTAATTTCCCTCAGAGTCATTTGTCAAATCACCATGATTATAACGTCCCCCCTCCTCTGTGTTTACACATCGACAGCCTCCAGTCATACACATTATTATTATTATTATTTTCTTTTGGAGTAAAAGTATTATTAAAAGCTAACATTATGTTATCTGAGAAAAACTTGTGTTTCTTCTATTATATATTTTTTTCCTTTCTTGTTACTATTGGAATTGAACCCAATTTCACAGGTAACCACAGGTAAATCCTTTTCCCCATTTCCCCACTCTCTCTCTCACATTTAAGCCCAATTAAGGAGTTTCTTTCTTTGACCTAGCCCACTCACCCCTCGGCCTGCAATTCACCTTCCCTTACACACACAGTTACACATACACACAGACACACTCTCCTGTAATAACACATACGCTATTCGCTTAAATCGTTACATCTTTGCACCTCGTCTCTCTCATCTTTCTCTCTTCTCTCAGTAATATCTCTCACATCATCTTTCTCTCTTCTCTCAGTAATATCTCTCACACAACAGCATGACATCCCCCAATGATATAGTGTCTTCTTTCTTTTGAAACACCTAACTATAACTATTCCCTGACACATGACACATACAATCCCACATTCCACTCGCTCTCGGCCTGCAGTTCACCTTCACACACACACACACACACACACACACACACACCAACACATCCCAGTTCCACACACACATCCCCTTATAATACACACACATACACCCTCCCGCTGGTCACTGCTATAGACACACACACATTTCCCAGTTAAGGAGTTTCTGACGGTAACCTTGCCCTCACACACCAGGCTCACTTAAATCTACTCATTTAATCTTTACATCTTTGGCGCCTTGTCTCTCCCTCGTCTCTACTCCTCTAAAGTTTCATCCAACAGCTGCTTATGACATAGCACCCTCTTACTTTGAATCACCTACTCTTCATATTGGGCCTAATATGGCTTTCCCTGATCTGCGCCTCTGTGACTCATCTAGCATCAGTGATATAGCGCTCTCTTACTTTGAAACACCTACTATAAATAATCAACTTGCTTAATCCACATCGTTGCGCCTCGCCTCTCTCTCTAACAGTATCTCTGAAACTATGATAAAGCGCTCTCTTTCTTTGAACCACCTTATTATCCCATCTCTGGTCTGACAGCTCTTCATCTCACAGCATGACAGAATCTTATGATATAGCACTTTCTTCCCCAGAACGACCTAACGATAACTCTACCAATGTTACTCTCCCATTTTTTGACCTGACACATAAACCCAGAACCACCCAACGATAACTCTACCAATGGTACTCTCCCATTTCTTGATCTAACACATAAACCGCACCTTGATACCCATATTAGGTACTGTGTGCTAATTTACGCCTTACCATCAATTATCAAACCACAGTACCGGGGAGTGACCAACGAATATGTATAAATATGTGTGTAAACGAGTGCTCTGGACTTCATTTTGCAACTGGCTTTTCCTGCGTGAAGAGTCCATGGTGTGAAGTCCAGATCTGTTCTGTGGCTTTTCGTGTGTGAATTCAGACTTGAGTAAACCTTTTTAGCAGAATTGCTTGTTCATCCTGACTCAGTCTCAATTTGATTTGATCAGACCGCCGTTTCTCAAGAAGAACTTTGTTTATCTTTTTCAATTGGTTTGGCAGAATTGTTCGTCCATCTTACTCAGTCTCCAGCTGACCAATCGTCTTTCCTTCAACTACGAATCCAGTTTAAACCTAACATTACTATAAAGGAATGATAATCTGTAATTGTTATGAGTTGGGTAGGTGTGTTGGACCCAGGTGCAGTGCAGAACAGAGGAGACGGGATGCAGGAGTTGATTTTCACAACATAAGCAATACTCTTTATTTCTGAGTAGCGAGTGGCACGTGGATATGTAGCAAACAAAAAACGAGACAGCTCAGTCTCCACAAAACACGACACAAGAACAAAAGCACTAAACAGGGGAAAATAAATGGGAGAAAGCAAGTCTCCAAAACGGGATGAGCTAAATACTAAACATGGCGACCGATGATGCTGCAGACATGCATCAAGGTACACTTTCAATAATAATGTCACACGACAACAAAACAAAAACAAAACAAATGGACTTATTCCCCATGGCAGGAGCGATAAGTCTTAACTCACAACGGTGTACTCACGGGTAGGTTCAGTGAACGACTGACAATCTGAATAGTAACCAGGAAGAACATATAAAGCCAACTTAACTATACACACCAGGTACCAATGAGTGCAATTAGGGCAGATAGACAGGTAATTACCATTGGGCAACGCTAGGGCCTTTGCTCCCAGAGGAGAGCAAAACTCCAAACGTTACAGTAATATATACAAATGTATCTGTCTACATGTAAACGTGGGCCTATCCAATGAAATATCTACTGTATATTTGCCAATATGTATTATCACCCACATTTCACATTTAATGGACTATTCCATCTTGATCTTCCTATTATGTTGCATTTGCGCCAAATAGCTAAACGTTTTAATAAAGAGGAAGAAGGAAGTGGCCCAGTCTAAGGAAGTCTAAACTGATTTAATCATTTAACAGCCAGAGAGTCCATTGAGCAGCAACAAGTAGCTGACGTTACAACAGGTATAGTTGAAAAAGTTTAGCTAGCTAATGATACTGTAGCTGCCCCCTTGCTGCCTGTTGCCAGGGGAATCTGGTGGACAGTGGGACTCAGTTCAACACCAAGCCCTGTCATCTCCTGCTGTGATCGTCAAAAGCACATTTTGTAAGCTAATTTACCATTTCGGACTGTGGTATTGCCTATTTCAATATTGTTGTCTGTTATGGTTTGACACCGACCCCAAACGCACGACACAAGAGAGTAGGAATTCAGAGTTGCCAAAAACAAGGGCTTGTTTATTAAGACTAATTAATGAGCACAGAATAGGCAAGTCAAAACAGACAGGTACACAAGCAAGGGGGAAAATGTTCTGCTGCTCTGCAGCTTCTCCCGTGGTGGTAGTAGGGGGTAGCAGATGCTGACGTCTGAGCCGCTCTGCAGACTTCTCTCGGCAGAATCTCCGAAGTGTTGCGGGACCGAGAGAGAGAGAGAGGGAGCGAGTCAACAAGGGTGCAGGTGGAACGAGCAGGAGACCAGGAGAGGTGACTTGTACCCAAATACAAAAGTTATCCAAGTGAACTAATCTTCGTGTAAATACACACAGTGAGCAAAGTTCCACAACACAATCCCAAGTGAATATCTTCGTGTAAATACACACAGTGAGCACTGTTCCAAAACACAATCCCAAGTGAATATCTTCGTGTAAATACACACGGTGAGCACTGTTCCAAAACACAATCCCAAGTGAATATCTTCGGTGCAAAAATAGACACTGAGAGTGAAGTCCAAAAAAAACAATCCAATGTGAATAATATCTTCGGTGTGAACAACACACAGTGGGAGATGTAAAGTCCCAAAAATATTATCCCAGTGAGAACAACAAAAAGGCGAACGCTGGGTGAGTGACTGTCTGATAAAAAAGGTGGTAATCTTCAGTGTTATAGAAACACACGAAAACGGAATTTGATCAAGACAGTCAGTAAAAACTCACCCAGACGTAGTGCGTAATGAGTGCTGGAACAGCAGCGGAGCGAGCGCGTTGCCACGGGGAAAAGGTGTCCAAGAGGAAGGCTTCTTGGAATATCCTGGAGGTAAAGCACAGAGAGCAAACAGCAGCAGCAGCAGTGTGGAATATATGTATGAACTGGCCTTTTTCGGTAAGATCTCCAGCCATATTCTCTATTGTTGTAATGATTTGAGTTGATCTGGGTAATAAACCTTATTATCTGGACCCTCTGAGTGAGCAAGTCATTTGACTCTATTCCTATTTGAATACTATTATTATCCTACAATTTGGCGTCGCGAATTTCGAATTTTGTGCAGACTGATCTGTTCTCAGGTGTAGAGAGAAAAGGATTAGTTTAGGCCGGCCGGTATCTGGAACACATTGGTGTGATCCCCACTTCTCTCTACACAAGGTGAGCATTTACTGTGTGTTTTAATATTCGAGACTATGGCTGGACAATAGAATAACGTGTATTGAATATCTGGGCTGTATTGGGATTCGTTACGGGGGAACGCGTGTACCCCGGTCCTATATCAGGAGGTTCTGGTAGGATTTGCTATAGGTTGAAGTGCTATTCCTGGTCGAGTCGGAGCCGACCAAAAGCTAAGGCACACAGTAAGGTTGTCGGATTGCTAACCCAAGTCTAATTCAGGCTGAAATATAGGCAACAAAAGAAGATACGTGAGCTTATTAGAGTGATATCATTGGAAAACGCTACTCTCTTAGAAGCTATTCTATGATTCTTGTGGCAAAGAGGCGGGACGTTAGGACCGAGAAGCTGTTATAATCTAATTAGATTTAACAGAGTAACGATATATATTCATAGATACAACCTTAAACTAAGCTCACAACCTCTTCCATTCCTGAAAACGATATATTTGGATTGAATTAATCAATTAATCATACAGAGAGCGGGAAGGAAACCGGCGGTGCCTCAACAGTACGTAAATGTACATTTAACGGGACATTAATCGCAGGTTGAAGGGACCGAGACTATGATTAAAAGGTATATATAATCTAATATATCGCTATTAAATTTCGAAGTTCAGGATTCGGTCGTTATGTTTTAAAAGACGATGTATAGATAGATCAAGGGTATTAATGCCTTGTCGCAGCAGAGTGCTGGCCGACTAAACGAACAAGCGATCCAATACAGACCAGGTATATACACACGTTAACTTTTATGTATTTTCGTTTGTTTGTCTGTTTGAGTCTTGTTTGTGTGTGCACAGTATTATAACCCGCTGAGGTGTTTATTGAGTTAAGAACGAACCGGCTGATATCGCAAAGCATTGAGAGACGAGTTAACGTTATACAAGGAAGCCAGGAAAGTGATTTCCGGTAGTGATTTCCGGTTGGGAATTGTAGTTTTGGTTCCACTTCCGGTTTCACGATAGGTAATGATAACGGCGCTATAAATTACATAGTGATAACGATACATAAAGTAATTGGAATAATATGTATAAGGATTCAACATCTAAATTAGGTATAGCAGTATACAACTGAAATACATATATCTTAGAATCAGACCTGACAAATTAACTTTGACTTGAATGAATACCCAAATTGGTTCTCTAGAACAATATAGATTGCTACAGTTAATAAGCTATAATTAAGATACCAAGTATATAAATAAAAGTTATAATTAAGATACCAAATATATAAGATTGAGTGTCTGGTCTCCACCTTATATACAATTATTTAGTTATAACTAAAAATAGGGCATTTGTTCTAGTTTTTTTGTCTGTCTATCTCTGTCTGTCTATCTCTCTCTCTCTCTTTCCTCCTCACTGTTTACCAGTCTGATCATATCAGGGACGTTACATCGAGGGCAACGCGGAGCATATAGCTGGTATCATGGGGCGTTCACTAAGCAAAAATGACGTTACCGGCAACTCTCCGTGCGACTTCATGCTAACAAAATATGGACCTATAGCTGTAAAATATTTGGGATTGTGGTCAAAATGGACAAAAAACAACTGGCCAGTCCTAGGGTGTTTTCATAACGTGAAACTTAGAGGCGTACGCGAAAGTTTCCGTGAACGTGCCAGATCGTTTACCGTGAGAAAACAAAGTCGTATCGAACATGCATTGGTTTTGTGGCAATGTGAAATTGATTTGAGAAATATGACACGTTTAAAAGAAGAGGCGGAAAAAAGTATTATAACGCAGTCTCAAACTAAAACGCTTGACAACGGAAAAGACAGAGAAAGTAACACAAGGCCCAATATCAAAAATGTTAAAGGCCTATATCCAAGCCTGACCGCAAGCGTGGTAGAAGACGATTCAGACGATGACATATCCACAAGAGTGACGTTTAACAGAGACGCACATGTGGTTTTAGATAGGAACCCAGACGAAAGAGAAAATGTAGAAGCAGGACCATCAAGGAACAATAGACCTGCTAGAACACAGGACAGTTCACCAACAGTGCAACCGCCGTCACCACCAGCGAATAAAATAGAAAAGGTTAAAACGCCTCCGGAACCATCACAAATGGTCACTAGATCCGAGAAACCGACCAGCACATATCCTATGAGGATTGTCCCACTAGGCAAAAATGTAAACGCTACAGTTTACCGACCATGGTCACCGACAGAATTAAAAGGACTCGTTGAACAATTTCCCAAACCCGACAGAGACCCAATGGGTTTTATCGAACAATTGGATTTAATATGCCATTGCTATAGCCCGACCCCTAGGGACATGAAACAGCTAATGTTGGGATGTCTAGGAAATAAATATCACAGCGTCTCAACGCAAATGGCTATTCCAAGCAGTGATGCCTGGAGTGAAAACAACACTAGAGAACAGTGTATTACTGCGATAACAGCCGCGGTACAAGGTTTGGCAAGGCGAAATGCATGCATGTCAAATATCACAGCTTGCGTTCAAAACGAGTCTGAAACAGTCGATGCGTTTTACAGTAAATTCAAAGCGGCTTGGGCCGCAAACAGCGGATTAACGGCAGACGAGGGACTCGCAATCCAGGTATCCTATTTCGTTAACGGCCTCCTACCACACGTTGGAAAACATTTGAAAGCCGTCCAGTTAGATTGGGAGAGCTCTCCTATTACAAACGTTAAGAACGCAGCCATCAATATAGAACGACAGCATCACGACAAGAAACGTGTCATCAAAGACATCGGAGTCTTTGTATCTCGACCAGAGGTGGTAAAAGAGGAAACAATACACTGCTATCCAGCTAGAAATTATTACCCCCAGGGAAACAACCAAAGGGGTGGGGGTGGGAACACGCGAAACGGGCCTCCACAGAGGAACGGGGTACAAACATGTTACCACTGCAATCAACCAGGACACCGAATACAGGAGTGTCCCCATGTAACATGTCATATTTGCCAACAAAAGGGCCATGTGGCGTTCTATTGTCCAAAGGAGAATAGAAACAATGGGAACAAAGGGGAATATATGCAAAGAGACTCACGCAGGCCCCACAAACCCCATCCTAGCGCCCCACCATATGCAGATTACACTATGGCGGATCCGTTCAAAGGAGACGAGGCGACGAATGTCGCATAGAGGTGCCAACGGGAAAAAAAGATCTGTCTGGAGAATGTTATGCAAATATTAACAGCAAATCCCGAAGAGGAACCCAAAATTAACTTAATGATAAATAACAAAGAAGTTACTTTCATGATAGACACCGGAGCCACACAATCATCAATTGATGAGAGCACAATGGCATTACCATTGTCTGGACAGTCTGTATTAACAGTCGGGATAAGCGGTATCCCGCAGACAATTCCTTTGTCTATACCAGTTAAAATAGAATCAACTAGCGATTCTTTTTCAACTGAACACTCTTTGTTATTAACATCTAAAGCAGCAGTTAACCTTTGTGGACGAGATTTGCTTTGTAAAATGAACGCTAACATTTACTGCTCACAAGATGGAGTCTTTTTACAGCTACCAGAGAAGGGAGAAAGAATTGAAATGCAACAGATGATGTCACAACGAGTGGGAAATGTGATAGAATACAGATGGAAATTAAATAATGATCCTATCAATGAGTTTGTTTCCACAGCATTGAAAGAAATAACAGAAGCCGACACAGGAGTGAACGCGAGGTGTTTACAGATGAAGTTCCTGGCCGAACACCACGTAACAGCGTCCAAATGGGATACAGACGTACCAAAAGTATATATAGAAAAGGTAAAATCATCCATTGGTAAGACCACACTGTTTCCAGCATTCTCAGAAATATACATCTCCCATGAGGGCATTGCAGCCACAGTAATCTTATCAGAAGTTCAAAGAGTGGCAATTCATGACTCTGATTATACCCCACACATATCAATCGCATTCGACACGGCGGAAGGAGAACAGGACTTGTCCCCCATGATGATAAGACTACAGACAGACAAAAGAACGGCTACCTCCCACACTGTTAAGATGAAAAATGGGTGGAATTTAACTAGATTGAAAGATGGATGCATAATAGCCATGCCCCCATTCATGATTGAAGGGCCATTGATATGCATACCAGAGCCCCCACACGCTGTTTTCCTTCCTGAAACTTCATTGTCTAAGGTACCCCATAAACTGTGGGCATCACACTCCACTGAAGTCGGGCTAATGACATCTGCAGTCCCCCACAGAGTCACACTGAAACCAGATTGTACCCCTCCCAAACTTGAGCAGTATCCGCTGAAACAGGAAGCCATCGATGGAATAACACCAGTAATAGAATCACTGCTATCACAAGGCATTTTAAAACACTGCGAAAGTCCTTGCAACACACCAATTTGTCCCATTATAAAGGCTAACAAACGTGATTGGCGATTTATACAAGACTTGAGAGCCATAAATCAATGCGTGATCCCCATCACCCCATTGGTTTCTGATTCATCTACAGTAATGGCATTAATCCCCACAACAACAACACATTACACAGTAGTGGATTTATCCAGTGCATATTTTAGTTTCCCAATCCATGCCGACTCACAATATCTTTTCGCTTTCGAATTTAATGGTAAACAACTGACGTGGACGAGAGCACCACAAGGATACACAGAATCAGGAACATTGTATAGTCAAGCTTTGCACCACGACCTAAAAGATATACAGTTCCCCGGCGGAAGTACACTGTTAATGTTCATAGATGACCTATTGTTGTCATCCCCAAGTGAAGCAGCATGCCACACAGACTATTGACTGCCCTTGCAAACAAAGGACACAAAGCGTCATTGCCAAAACTACAGTTTTGCAAAACCAGAGTAAAATACCTGGGACACACACTCGACGGTTCGAAACGGGTAATATCCCACACCCGAGTACAAGCTCTGCAAAACTGCCCCAATCCAAAATCAAAGACAGAAATGCTATCATTTTTGGGAGCAGCTAATTTTTGTCGCCAACACGTGTTCAACTACGCCGCACTAGACCAGCCTCTTCGTGCACTAACGTTATCTGACCAACCCAAACAGATCGCATGGACTCCGACACTACAACTTGCGTTCAAAGCAATGAAAGAAGCTTTAACCACAGCGCCCGGCCTTGGCATGCCAGACTACAGTATGGAATTCTCACTTTTTGCCGCAGAAAGAGAAGGCTATGCGACAGGGATCCTAGCCCAGAGAAATTGCGACAAGATGAGACCAATAGCATACTATTCACAAAGACTTGATAGTGTAGCCTTGGGGTATGCTCCGTGTCTACGGTCAGTTGCTGCAGCCGCGTTCTGCGTATCGAGAAGCGCCAACATTACTCTAGAACATCCAGTAACAGTCTACGTCCCACATTCTGTGTGTATTATTTTACAAAACGCAGCTACACAACACTTATCAGCATCCAGACACACTACATACACAGCGATCCTATTGGCAAACCCAAACTTGACCATAAAACGTGCACCGCCAATAAACCCAGCAAATTTTGTTCCCCTATATGAGGATAACGAAATGTCACATAACTGTATTGATACAATCTCAGCTGTCACCTCACCCAGAGCCGACTTACAACAAACACCACTAGTTAACAGTGATCTAGTATATTATGTTGACGGTAGCGCGTCAAGACACACTAATGGATGTGATTTGAATGCTGGATACGCTGTTGTTGATGACCATGTGATGATTGAAAGTGCAAAACTACCTAATAATTGTTCAGCACAGGCAGCGGAGATCTTCGCTTTGACGAGAGCGTGCGTGTTGGCCAGGGGTAAGTCTGCTACAATTTTCACCGACTCAAGTTATGCGTTCAATGTAGTGCACAATGTGGGATTAATATGGAAACACAGAGGGTTCATTAAGACATCAGGCATTCCCATCAAACATGCTGTATTAGTCACTAACCTACTAGAGGCGTGTTTACTTCCTAAGCTATTGGCTGTTGTAAAATGTGTTGCACATTCTTCTTCTCCTTCTCTGGTTGCAAAGGGAAACGCCAGAGCGGATCACTGTGCCAAAAGGGCAGCGACCGTCCCTTCCCTGTTGGTAAAACAAATGGCTATCACAATCGCCAATGATAATACTCCCACTTTTGATCATGTCGTTTCATTACAGGCAGAGGCGACATCTGAGTGGCCAGTATGGACGTCAGCAGGTTGTTCCAAAATGCCAGACGGCATGTGGAAACATGCTGACGGTAGAGTTGTAGCTCCAAAACAACTCCTTCCCCTGTTAGTAAGATTAGCACATGGACTTATCCACGTGTCAAAATTCGCAATGGTGGGCAGTATCACTTCACAGTGGCACGCGCCAGGCATCACCAGTTTAGCTCACCAATACTGCTCAAGATGTGTTGTATGCAATCAACACAATATAGGTAAAGCTATAAAGACTAGACGTGGCGCCCACCCACCACCTTGGGGACCATTTGTTAACATCCAAATGGATTTCATCCAATTATAAAAAAGCATGGGATACCAGTACGCGCTAGTCTTAGTAGATATGTTCTCTAAATGGGCCGAAGTCTTCCCATGCAGACGCAACGACGCTCAAGCAGTAGCTAAGGTATTAGTCAGAGAAATAATTCCAAGATTCGGGTGTCCACACTCCATAAATTCAGACAGAGGTACGCACTTTACGGCACAACTGATAAACAACTTATCTACCGCATTAGGCATGAAAATACACCTGCACACACCCTACCACCCTGAAAGTGCAGGTGCGGTAGAAAGACAAAACTCAACCATCAAGAACCGTCTAGCTAAGACATGTACAGAGACAGGCCTTAAATGGCCCAACGCCCTCCCCTTAGTATTAATGCAAATGAGATCAATGCCAAACAGAGGAACAGGATTGTCACCTCACGAGATATTATTTGGACGTCCAATGTCGACACCAACCACAATGCTTCCCCCGTTATCACAAGTCCAGTTATTGCTAGCAGACGAAATTGCTATTAACTATTACAAAGCTTTGTGTGCCCAGATGAAGAGACTCCACCCCTTAGTGAGGCAGGCACAACCACAACCACCAACAACACCATGTCATGGATTGAACCCAGGTGACTATGTATATATAATGGTGTTCAAAAGAAAAAGTAAACTAAACCCCAGATGGTCTGGTCCATTTCAGGTGCTGCTAGTAACGGACACGGCAGTAAAGTGCGACGGAAAAGCATCCTGGATCCACGCATCCCACTGCAAAAGGGCAAATCTACCATGAAACCAATAACAATAGGAAAAATGACCACCAACTGGAACTGCTTAATCATCGCATGTGGCATAGCGGGATGCATTGTGTGGGCGACACTGGACGAACCTCAATCATGGACCAATGGGTTTAAGGGTGGTAAGGGGAAAGCAGTTGAACGCACCAAAAGATACGTTAACAGTCACCGCAACAACCTATATTTAAAGCTAAGCCAAGCAGTCGCACATTTTGCTAACCAATCAAATTGCTATGTATGCGGTTTAATACCCCATTCTACCGAAGATGGTTTTCCGTTAATGGGCCTCCCACTAACAGAATGCCACAAAGCCTCTCTAAACAAGTCCACAAGGACAGCTGAAAGCTGCACAAAATCAAACATGAAGATTCGACAAAGTCATGATACAAATGGAATACCAGTTTCTATTACCCCAGTGAAGTTTACAGAATGTGTATCTCAAAAGGGTTGGGGAAAGAATGTCGGGGTGTTGGAACATTGTGAAGTGCCCCAGGCGACCCGCAAACGAAGAACGATATCCCCCCGGACCAGAGACAATATCTACCCCATCCGCCAACAAAGATTAACACCACCCTGGGACAACATCCACCCTGTAAAGACACCACTGAAACCCACAACCAAAGAACCCCCCACCACCCAACGAACGACAACACCAGCACCGCCTGGGACCTACTGGATATGTGGCGCACAAGCTTACCCGTCCCTTCCACCCGGATGGAAAGGCACATGTGCATTAGGATATTTAGTGCCAGCCATGAGAGTGACACCGACCCTACCACAACACCCACTGACTAGAAAGACACGCCACGCAAATCACTTCCACACACATGACCGGGCCTGCAAGACATGCGATTTTTTCAGAGCACTAATCCCCTCCTATGGTGTGATGTCAGCCCTAGATCAAATCGCAGACCTATCCACACTGATAGAAGACTTAGCCAACACAGATGCTGAAGGACTGTCACTCGTCAGCAACAAACTGACATCAATCAGATTGATGACATTGCAGAACAGAGCAGCACTGGACTTCCTGCTATCTAGTACTGGAGGAACATGTAAACTAATCGGTCAAGAATGCTGTGTCTACATACCTGCAAACGACAACATGACTATACCAAGCATCATTGAACACCTGCACAACATCTCCAGAGCCGCACACATCCCCCCAACGTATACCATGTCCGATTGGATGACCGAGAAACTTGGTACAATAGGAGCAGTGGTAGTTCGGTACATTATGTATGCAGTAATAATATTTGTTATCCTAGTAGTGTGTGTGCATACTATAAAATTCGGAGTTGGATACATCACAAAAGTACTCTGCACAAGCCAACCCCCCCCGATAACCATGATGATCGCCACGACCATGAGAGAAGAAACGCAAGACGAACCCACCAACCCCCTCGCACCATACTTCCACAGATACGCACTAGAATCCACAATGCAGAACCTCTAAACCTTACTATTTTAATTCATTTATATTTCTTTTCATTTCTATAACATTCCTGTAAATTGTGTCATTCACTGAGCTGATGGTCATATTTGCATTAAGTCCTATTCCATTCATGTTTTACCATTTTATCTCATTGTTTACTATTCTAATATATTTTATATTTCATTTCATTTCTTCATCCAACCTTTAAATGATGTATATTTTTACCGTTTTATCTCATTGTTTACTATTTTAATTCATTTTATATCTCTCTTAAACATTCCTGTCATTCACAGAGCTGATGGTCATATTTGAATTAAGTCCTATTCCATTCATGTTTTTACCATTTTATCTCATTGTTTACTATTCTAATTCATTTTATATTTCTTTTCATTTCTTTATCCAACCTTTAAATGATGTATATTTTTACCGTTTTATCTCATTGTTTACTATTTTAATTCATTTTATATCTCTCTTAAACATTCCTGTAAATTGTGTCATTCACTGAGCTGATGGTCATATTTGCATTCTTTCATTCACGTTTATATCTCTATGCCAACCTTTAAATGATTTTATATTTTACCATCGACCTGATGGTCATAGCCAGATGACAGTGTATATACTAAAGTAAAAGGTGTTGCCATCAAGTAAAAAGTAAAAGGGACGATATTCACAACCCTAAAAATACACATAGATCTTAACCGACACTGTATAAATACTGACATTTTACTTTGTTTATTTTATATTTCACCATATTCAAATTCATTTTATATTTACTTTCATTCCTTTAATTGTTTCATTTATTAATTCATTTTATATTTACTTTCATTCCTTTAATTGTTTATTTTATATTTCACCAAATTATCTCATTTATTAATTCATTTTATCATTCCTTTAAATTGTGTATCTCATGTGTTTACTATTGTATATTTCTTTTCATTCATTGACCCTATGACCAAAATAGGTCACAACAAGTTTATAATTTTACTATTTTATCCCATTTATTATCTCATGTTATGCTGACCTTACCTATTCCAGTCATACATCTGAGAATACTTGTCCCAGCCACATTATAAAAGAGAAAAGGACCCAACTGTGGAATATATGTATGAACTACGCCCCCTTCCTCCCCTCCCCTTCCCCCACTCCCCCCATTGTTCACCTGGTACTTAACTGCTCCCCCAACTGGGGAACGAGATCTTTTTACCTGACTGACGGAGCTGGTCTGTTTAGGTAAGATCTCCAGCCATATTCTCTATTGTTGTAATGATTTGATTTGATCTGGGTAATAAACCTTATTATCTGGACCCTCTGAGTGAGCAAGTCATTTGACTCTATTCCTATTTGAATACTATTATTATCCTACAGCAGGAACGGAGAATGCAAACAGAGAAATATCAAAACGATCCAACAAAACTAGAGTGGAGAAACGGGGTATAAATAATACGGGATTGATTGATTGACAAGCAGTGACAGCTGGGGAATGTGATTGAAAAGCGTGCGGACGGGAGAGAACCAATCAACGACATCTCTGGGAAGAAACGTGTGAATAGGGGAATGAAATGATTAACAGAAAACTTAAAGGGACAGAGCGAGTGGGAGAGCAGCGGACCAATCATCACAGTACTTCAAGAAGCCCGTGGTGGGGAAAGAGCCAAACCTTACAGTACCCCCCCCTCCACGGGAGCCACCCGGCGACCCACACGGCCCCGGCCTGCCCGGACGGGACCCAAGGAAGCCGGCGATCAGGGGCACTGGAGAGGGGGACAAAGACAGAGGCCCGGAGAGGGGGACCGGAGACGTGGACAGAGGACCGGCGAGGGAGGCCGGAGACGGGGACTGGGACCCGACAGTGGAGGCCGGGCACAGGGACAGAGAACCGGTGAGGAGGGCCGGAGACGGGGACTGGGACCCGGTGAGGGGGCTGGACGGCACCTGAAGACACTGGGCACGACAGGAGGAGCTCCACCCCTTGATGGCACCGGAGGACCAGGCGATGTGGGGCTCGTGCAGCGCGAGCCAGGGCCTGCCCAGGACCACAGGGACAAGAGGAGAGCTGGTGACGAAAAACTGGAGCCTCTCAACGTGGTCACCAGCAACGGTGAGAAGGACTGGACAGGTGCGTTGAGTGACGTCAGCCAGGCGGCGATGATCCATTGCGAAGACCTCCAAGGGCCTCTCGAGGTCCTCAAGTGGAATGTTGGCCCGGGTGGCAAACCCAACGTCCCCTCAGCACCAGAGTCCATGAGTGCACCCACCGTCACCCGCTGGTCCGCCCAGGCTAGGGTGACGTCCGCCAGACGGTTGGGTGGTGCACGGGTGGGGGAACAGGAAAGACGGCTCACCAGGATCTCCCGGGGTCTTGGCGAGCCTGGTCCTCTTGGCCGGGCACGGCAATTGGAGACACGGTGTCCACCCCGGCCACAGTAGAGGCAACGACCGGAGAAGAGCCTGGACTCCCGTTCGGCCGGGCTAAGGCGGTTGCGTCCCAGCTGCATGGGTTCCTCCTCGGTCACGGCTCGGGAGGGAACAAACCCACCAGTCACGGAGGGGGCAGGGCGGTCAGCACTGTAGAGGCGGCCGCCGGGAAAGGGAGCCCCTGAGCGGCGGTCGATGGCACAGTCGTAAGGCCGGCGAGGCGGAAAGACCTGAGCCCTGGACTCACTGAAAACCTCCTCGAGGTTGTGGTACTCGGGGGGTACGTCTGGGGTACAGAAAACCTCCTCGAGGTCGTGGTCCTCGGGGGGTACGTCTGGGGTACAGAAAACCTCCTCGAGGTCGTGGTCCTCGGGGGGTACATCTGGGGTACTGAAATCCTCCTCGAGGTCGTGGTCCTCGGGGGGTGCGTCTGGGGGTCCCCGTCGGGTTCTCTCACGTCTTCTCTCCTGGAGGCGTCCGTCGATGCGGATGGCGAGGCTGAACAGGTCCTCGAGGGAATCAGGTTCCTCCCGGGTCGCGAGCTGGTCCCTGACTGCGTCACTGAGCCCACTCATGAAGGTTAGGCGAAGTGCTGGGTCGTTCCATCCACTCTCCACCGCCGCCAGTCGAAACTCCAGGACGTAGTCAGTTACCCTGCCGCTCCCCTGTCGGAAGGTCCCCAACCGGGCTCCAGGGTCCAGACCTCGGGCTGGATGGTGGAACACTCTGCGGAGCTCCGCCACGAAGTCTGGATAGGAAAAAACAAAATCTGCCTCCATTGCCCAGGAGGAAGTGACCCACTGGGCAGCATGGCCTGAAAGCAAGTTCGTCATATAGGCCACTTGGGACCCTCTAGCAGTAAAACGGCTTGGTTGATGACGGAAAACCAACTCACATTGCATGATGAATGTGGCACACTCCTCGGGATTGCCGTCGAACAGCCGTGGGACGGAGAGACGGGGTTCCCGAGGTGCGGGATCTGCTGGGACTGCGTGGAATGCTCCTGAAGGAAGTGAGGGAATTAAAGCGTTAACGGTGTCGCTCAGCGTGTGAAGCTGAACGAGAATACCCGACTGTTGTCCTGCCAGAGCGGCCAGGGACCCTTGAATAAGCAGGACCTGCTCTCGGAGTCCCTGTACAGCAGCTGCAGCCGCATTCAGCTGTAGGCTGTGTTCCTTGGCTGACTCTAACTGGACTGCCGCTGCTGTGCTGACTCTCTTGCGGGCGCAGACCGCGCAGGCCAGTACGAACCCCTTGACGTCGTTCCTCATGGTGGGCCACCAGAATCGACGAGCCAGGAAGGAGAACGTGCGATGAACGCCCGGGTGGCAGGCGAACCGGCTGGTATGGCCCCACTGGAGGACCCGGGACCGGACTGAGTTGGGGACAAAGAGATGATTAACCGGTACATTGCCTGGAGCGCGATGGAAGCGTAGGGCACGCCTTACCACCCCCTCGATGCCCAAGGTGACTACTCTCTCTGTGTCGGCTGGGGTCGTCATATTGGTTGGATCGTAATGTTATGGTTTGACACCGACCCCAAACGCACGACACAAGAGAGTAGGAATTCAGAGTTGCCAAAAACAAGGGCTTGTTTATTAAGACTAATTAATGAGCACAGAATAGGCAAGTCAAAACAGACAGGTACACAAGCAAAGGGGAAAATGTTCTGCTGCTCTGCAGCTTCTCCCGTGGTGGTAGTAGGGGGTAGCAGATGCTGACGTCTGAGCCGCTCTGCAGACTTCTCTCGGCAGAATCTCCGAAGTGTTGCGGGACCGAGAGAGAGAGAGAGGGAGCGAGTCAACAAGGGTGCAGGTGGAACGAGCAGGAGACCAGGAGAGGTGACTTGTACCCAAATACAAAAGTTATCCAAGTGAACTAATCTTCGTGTAAATACACACAGTGAGCAAAGTTCCACAACACAATCCCAAGTGAATATCTTCGTGTAAATACACACAGTGAGCACTGTTCCAAAACACAATCCCAAGTGAATATCTTCGTGTAAATACACACGGTGAGCACTGTTCCAAAACACAATCCCAAGTGAATATCTTCGGTGCAAAAATAGACACTGAGAGTGAAGTCCAAAAAAAACAATCCAATGTGAATAATATCTTCGGTGTGAACAACACACAGTGGGAGATGTAAAGTCCCAAAAATATTATCCCAGTGAGAACAACAAAAAGGCGAACGCTGGGTGAGTGACTGTCTGATAAAAAAGGTGGTAATCTTCAGTGTTATAGAAACACACGAAAACGGAATTTGATCAAGACAGTCAGTAAAAACTCACCCAGACGTAGTGCGTAATGAGTGCTGGAACAGCAGCGGAGCGAGCGCGTTGCCACGGGGAAAAGGTGTCCAAGAGGAAGGCTTCTTGGAATATCCTGGAGGTAAAGCACAGAGAGCAAACAGCAGCAGCAGCAGGAACGGAGAATGCAAACAGAGAAATATCAAAACGATCCAACAAAACTAGAGTGGAGAAACGGGGTATAAATAATACGGGATTGATTGATTGACAAGCAGTGACAGCTGGGAAATGTGATTGAAAAGCGTGCGGACGGGAGAGAACCAATCAACGACGTCTCTGGGAAGAAACGTGTGAATAGGGGAATGAAATGATTAACAGAAAACTTAAAGGGACAGAGCGAGTGGGAGAGCAGCGGACCAATCATCACAGTACTTCAAGAAGCCCGTGGTGGGGAAAGAGCCAAACCTTACAGTTGTCTATTGGGCAACATATCGTTTTTGTTGCGTGTACAATTGGATTTTGTGCTGCTGTTGCTGCATCTGCCAGCTATGTCTGTGTGGTTTCTGTGCCAGACTATGTTCAAGTGTCTTGGATTTTTACTGAGCATGTTGGTGGCATAATGTTACCTCTATCCATATGCACGTATGATTAATGCTGCTGTTGTGTCTGACAGATGGCGATAGATTATTAAAAGGTTTTAAAATATTATTAACTTTTAATGTTACCACTGATCATGTATAATGCGGTGTATGATTACATTGTGGTGTGTTCAGGCAAAAATTGTTATAATGGCCTATTTTGGCTAATGTATGCATTTCAGAACCTATTATGATTGGTCTTGCGAGGGGTAGGCTCACCTGGTTTTCTCAGTGTACAGTACAGTACTTACGTTTTGTTCAGTTTTAGATATTATTTATAATGTATGGACCAGCAATACCTTAGCACTAGTGCTTATACATGCAATACCTGGTGTTTGTGTTTATTTAAATATTATTGTATTGTTTATAGACCAGCAGCACCCAGGAGCAGTGTTAATTTGGGCAGCTATTTTAATTTTAGTTTTAGTCTTAGTCATGTGTCAAATGCTCCTTTTTCATTTTCATCATATTTAGTCACCTTCATTTATTTTTTGTTTAGTCCGTTTTAGTCAACTACAGGTCTGAGCATTTTAGTCTTAGTCAGTTTTAGTCTCAATTTTGTCTTTTTGTTTTAGTCTAGATTTAGTCGCAGAAAACGGATGACATTTTTGTCTAGGTTTCGCAAATGAAAAAAAATGCATTTTATTCTCTTGTAATGCAATTCTATGTACCGCTACAGTCAGTCAAATTCACATTCATTTCTATTGGGATCATAGATTCATGTAGACGCCCCTCTCCCCACTCCCCCCATAACGTAATGAGTTAAAGATGTAAACAGTTAAAGACCCTCACCAGTCTTAAAATAACAAAAACAGTAAAGTGAACCGAACGTTTCCACAGCCCATGGGAAGCAGACATGACCCCTGGTTGTACAAAAATTATATATATATATATACATATAGAGCATAGAAGTGCTCCACATATATACACCATATGGCATAATCAAACCTATAGTTTTAGTCTTAGTAAAGGTTATAGAAATGTAAAAAAAAAAAAGAAAAAAAAAATTAAAACCGATACCGATATTTTCCGATATCACATTTTAATACCGATATCGGCCGATAATATCGGTAGGCCGATAATATCGGACATCCCTAATATTTAGTCATCATTTTCATTGACAAAATTAACACTGCCCAGGAGTAATGGTCTTACCTTAACACTTTCAGTGCCGGCCATTAACATGGTAAAGCATGGTTAAATGCCACCACCCACTTCAATGATAGCATTGTGAACGCATAAACTCTGTCTTAAATTATTATGTGTCTAATCTGCCTGTCGCTTATCAATGACTTGTTTGCAGTCAACATTGTCGAACCGGATTGTTTTTTAATCGGGTCATTTCCGTTTTATAGCATTTTGAAAAGCCCTCGTTTTCAAGGAAAATATATAGATTCCGTGATAAAAGGCATTTACTGGAATATTCTGGAATACACAAACACGTTGTCATTTTTCGGCCTATTTATGAATCGTTTTCAAATAAACGCTAGATTATCGATAGTATATGTGTACTTATGCACGCTATAGAGGCGGGCTGAAATATCTATTCTCTCATTTCCTGATCGCGCACACACAGACACACACACACGCATAGGGCAAATGCTGATATATAGGTGAAAATAGCTCTGATTATCCTAAGTAAATTCCTTACCTGAGATCAGATGTTATCCAAAAAGATTATTCCAATTCCTGATCGCCATTCCAAATATCGATCACGCTTATTGATTACAGTGTTGGGTACTGTAAATACATAATCCACACGTTTTCCGGGCCGGCGAGCACAATGGATTCTTCAGTTGGCTTGAGGGAAAAGTAAAATATGGAAACTGGCCACCCCCCCTTCGTCAGTATAAAGTAATGGGGTGCAGTTACACAGGGAGAGACAATAGGGGGCGGTATCTTCCCAATTGAGCTCAGAGAGGGTCTGCAACACTAGCGTGAGGCTCGATTGATGAAATATGAATTCAAATCGCCAATAAAAAAAAATTACAAACAAACGCTATATAGCGTCGGGGGCACTCAAAGGTCGGCATGAACTAACGACAAAACGCGTCCGTGGCACTCAATGTGTTAACAGCAGGCCAGATATGTACAGTATTTACTTTTTGTAAAATCTTTGATATTATCTAGTTTGTTTGTTTATTTAACTATTATTTATTGTTTAACTGCACTTTAGAATTAATTAAAATCCTTCAAGAGTAAATCCTTCAAGTTTCAACATTATAGTGATCAAATTGGCAATGGCATTACCTCACTTATTTCCTGTGTTGAAATAGATTATACAGCCTGTTCAAATATAGACATTCATCACACAACACCGACTGCACAATATAGTAGCCTGAATCTATCACGGTATCCTCACAGGAGGTGCAAACCCAGAGCCTGCCGAATAATGAAGGACCCTCACTACCCCAACAATAGCTTGTTAAAGCTGCTGCGGTCATTGACGTTCCATATAATAAACATAGGTAGTTATCTTAAACACAGTTTGCTGAATGGAGAGAAGATGATAGAATGGCTTCCTCCCCAGACTCCAATAGCTGGGGGGGGAATGAGTTGCTGTCCACAACAGATATTCAATTGTATCCCATATTTATTTGGCTGAGGCCCAGAGGAGAGAGGAGGGTCAACACAAGGGATCAATGACAATATTATGCAAATACATTGGTTAGAGATGCTCTTTCATTCCTGGAGCCCATTAAATTGGCTTTACACATCTAGTCAACTAACAGTTGTTCAGTTCTATACAGTTGTTCAGTTCTATACATTCAAAGAAGCATATCTACTCACGTAGTCACACAGTATGTCATGATGGTGGGTTGGAGGAGGTCAAGAATCTGGTTCTTGCCTCCCGATTTACTGGCTGTTTAGCTATTTATAACAAAGCATGACCTCACTGGTTAAACCAGGGGTCAGCAACCTTTACTATCAAAATAGCCACTTTTCCCCCCTCCCACAAAATAAAATGCTCAGGGAGCCGCACAACCTATTTACCCTTAAAATGAAGATAACACAGTGTATAACGTTTTATATATCCCCAAGCATACCCCACATTTAGGATAATAATAATAATAATAATAACTTTATTTGTATAGCACTTTTCATACAGAGGTTGCAGTTCAAAGTGCTTCACAACAGTAAAAAATACAGGCATGAGCGAGCATAGCAAGGTATGGTAAATCACAGTGTTTCACATTAGGATCTAACATCCTAATAGGCTCTCTATTCAGTAATACAAATAATAAAATAGTTTAAAATTATTAAGTTTAAAAATAGTCTAAAAATTATAAAATAGAACGGACATACAACAACAGTAAAAAAATACAGGCATAAGCGAGCATAAAAATAAAAAATGTAAATAGCAAGGTTACAGTAAAAAGTGTGATAAGATTGTTCAAGCAGATGAAAATGGCCCAGTTAGGAGAATCAACCTTGGCACGATGTACCTAACTGGAATGGTAAACAACTTTGCTAGATTTAGGTCAAAAGTCATCTTCTCCTCACAACAGAGCATCACTCTAACATACATATGAATTTCATTGGAAGTGTATGAAAGTAGGTAGGGTAAGAATATAGCTCTGTTTACAGTTTGATTCAGTAATACAAATAATAAAAATAGTTTAAAATGATTCAGTTTAAAAATAGTCATCAGTAAGAAGTAAAAAGTGTGATAACCGACACATTAATTTGATAGGCAGTGTATAAAAGTAGGCAGGGTAAGAATAGTGCAGGTAAGTACAATTTGTGTCAGGATATCCCTGACGTTTCTATAATAATATTTCCCCTTGCCACTAGGTGGTAGCAGATAATATGCCTGACAATTGCATACCCAAAGTAATTTGCGATTTATTATACTTTATACTTATAGCACACAGTTTGTTGCATTAATGGAATTATAAAGCAACAAAAAGAAAGATTTTGACTTTTTATTGCTGTTTTTACCTGTTATAACAAAGGGAAACCTCAAACTCTTATGAAGAGGAGAACAAATACTGGCTGTGTAGACCTATTTTTAAATAAAACACAGAAGAGGAGACAAAACACTGGTGTCTGTAGACCGACTTTGAAATAAAACCCTGAACTATTCAGGTATATTTGAGTCGTTCCCTTATTTGTGGAACATTTATAAAATAAAATGTAGTCCACTTTGAAAAAAGACTACCATGTGTAGACCTACTTTGAAATAAAACACAGAAAAGGAGAACAAACACTGGCATCTGTGACCTATTTTGAAATAAAACCCTGAACTATGCAGCTCTATTTGAGTCCTTCCCTTATTTGTGGAAAATCTATCAAATAAAAAGTAAATTTTTCATTGTTCGCAAATTTCGCACCACATATAAGGCATACAGGTAAGCCTGCATTGTTAGTCGTGAAAGCAAATTAATCTGTCCATGCTGAATTAAACCCTCTATTTTCATCAGACTTTCCTTTTTTTTTTTTGTTATCCATGGTTAGCTTATTGGGGGGTCGGAAACTCAAGATTAGCCACTTGCAGACGGCAGGGAGAGGTGCGGGTGTGATGTACTGTATATTTTTAGTTGATGAAATATTTTTGTTGACTAAATATTTTAGTTGATGAAATATTTTTTCATTTCAGTGTCACAGTATAACATCGATCTCCAAAATAATCTCCGGAGCCGCAGGTTGCCGACCCCTGGGTTAAACCTTTTCCAGCCAATGAGAATGATATTCAAACCTTACCAATGAGGTGATCAAACAGAACAAGAGTTGCACATTGGGTCCTCCTTCCAGATCTTCTTTGCAGGACACCTAATATGGGCTGGGCGGTGGTCTTCCTGCTTTCTGCCTATGTGGCATCTTGACTTCCCCCAAGGACGGTTAATCAGAGCCATTACTTGTGTAGCAAAAGGCCCAAATGAAAACAGTTCTATTGCATATCTCTTGATCTCTATATTTTCCAGAATTAACCCAGTGTATTTAATAAGCTACAGATGGACACTAAACATTGATGTAGATAAACCTATTCTCTATAGAAAGGAATATGAATTACAAGCTCTATATGTATAGTATGAAATACATGCTCTATTATCTTATAAACAGTTGAAATAGTGAATACCCCAGAATCTAAACACGTATGTAGATAGTTTCAAGTTCAAGTTTCTTTAATAGTTGTCATACAGAAGTACAGAATACTTTTATACAAAATGCTTCTTACTGTTACGCTCCAGAGACTGTGCTAGACAAGATAAGTATGAAATAAAATAAAGTAGCATGTAAAAAGAAGTAAAAATAGAGGTCCCAGTGTTCAGTATAGACATATGTACAATGTTCGATGCAGACTAGAAGTAACTGAGTTACCATACAATATACAATATACTATGCAATATACTAATATACAATACTATATAGTGCAAAGCAGAAATGGGATGAGGTACAATTTAGGTACAATTTACAGTAAGGTGTACGAGTTGTAGTGCAAATCCTTTACCAATAAATATAAAGTGTGTTTAGGTGATCTAAAGTGTGGAGAGTGGGTGCTGCAGTGTGTTGTTTGTTTAAAGTAAGTGTGTGCGTGTGGATGTGTGTGCTGTGTGCATTTGATGGTTGTTGCATAGTGTTTATTGTTCGTTGAGCAGCCTGATGGCCTGGGGATAGAAGCTTCTTCTGAGTCTTTCTGTGCTCGCCTTGAGACTCCGGTATCGCTTGCCTGACCGCAGCAGTTCAAAGAGGCAGTTGTTAGGGTGGCTGGAGTCCTTGATGATTCTCTTAGCCTTACCCCTGCACCGCTTGTTGTAAATGTTCTGGAGGGTGGGAAGCCCCCCTCCAATTGTGCGTTCCGCTGAACGTGTCACTCTTTGTAGTCTGCTTCGGTCTTGTGCAGTGCTATTCCCAAACCAGGAGGTGATGTTGCCAGTCAGGATGCTCTCTATTGTACATGAGTAGAAGTTCTTAAGGATCTTCTGACTGACTTGGAACTTCCTTAGGCGCCTGAGGAAGTAGAGGCGTTGTCGTGCCTTCTTCACAACACTGTCAATGTGTGTGGTCCATGTCAAGTCCTCGGATATGTGGGCTCCGAGGTACTTAAAACTGTTCACTCTCTTAACCGGTGCCCCGTCGATGCTGAGGGGGCTGTAGTCCTTGACCCCCGACCTCCTAAAGTCCACAATCATCTCCTTTGTTTTGCTGACGTTCAAGGAGAGTCTGTTCTCCTGGCTCAATCCCGCCAGGACCTTGACCTCTTCCAGGTAGGCCCTCTCGTCATTTGCAGAGATCAGGCCCACCACTACTGTGTCGTCAGCAAATTTGATGATTGTTTTGTTGCTCCGCTGAGCCACACAGTCATGTGTGTACAGGGAGTAGAGGAGGGGACTCAGAACACAGCCCTGTGGGGCCCCTATGTTGAGGGTGATGGATGAGGAGGTGCAGTTGCCTGCTCTCACCACCTGGGGTCTGCCCGTCAGGAAGTCCAAGACCCACTGGCAGAGGTCATAGTTCAAGCCCAGGTCCCTGAGCTTGGCTATGAGTTTGGAGGGGACTATGGTATTGAATGCTGAGCTGTAGTCGATGAATAGCATTCTCACATAGTTCCCCTGCCTCTTGTCCAGGTGTGATGCTGCTGTGTGCAGCACATGGGCTATGGCGTCCTCCGTGGACCTGTTGGGGCGGTATGCAAATTGCAGGGGGTCCAGGTTGATGGGGAGGGAGGAACAGATGTAGCCCTTCACTAGCTTCTCAAAGCACGTCATGGCTATGGAGGTGAGAGCTACAGGGCGGTAGTCGTTGAGGCAAGTGGGCGTAGATTTTTTGGGTACAGGGATGATGGTGGACTTCTTCAAACAGGTGGGGATGACAGCCTGTTCTAAGGACAGGTTAAATATGTCAGTGAATACCGGGGCCAGTTGGTCGGCACAGACTTTTAGGACGCGGCCGGGGATACCGTCCGGTCCTGCTGCCTTCCTGATATTCACTTTCTTAAAGGTCCTCCTCACCTCATGTTCTGTTATTCTGAACACTGGATCTCCATCAGCAACGCCCCCCCCCCCCCCCCCCCCTCCATTGCAGTGGTTTGTAGGCTGGTGTTGTTATTCACCGCCTCAAACCTCGCATAGAAGGTATTGAGTTCATTTGCTAAGGAGATGTCACTGTTCAGCTTGAGGGAGGTGCCTTTGTAATAGATAGATAGATATTATTCTACATGTATATTCTCAGAGAGAGATAGACAGATGGATACTATTTCTTAGAATAGCTTGGTTAACCTGTTATCACTTTCCACAGAAATTTGTTATCTTTAAAACCAAACACTTGTATATCTAAATTGTTCCAACTAGACCAAGATGGGGAGAGAGAAACCTATATATAACTACTATTCCATTTTATTAATAATAGATTTGACCAACAATCACAGTATGCTTTAAACTCTGTTGAGTACTATATTCTCTATATCTAAAGAATGCTTGTTCTACACAGATTATTTCACAGTTGTCTCCTTGATTGCACAGTTCTAAGCCAGATATGTACTAATGCATAATATACCTTGAATATAGATTAAGTCACGCTGATGTTCCATACATATAGAAACGCAAGTGTGTTCCCGCTTCTCATAGCTGTTGGCTCCGTTCTGCAATGCAACTGTCACACCCCAGATGCGATCCTCTGATTACACATAAGAGCAGTTTCCTCTGCTGCTGGGGGCATTTACGACGTAAACATTTCCTAAAGTTCCTGTTTCTTGTTGTTTCAGCCTGTTATATCTGGTATTCCAGTCACCAAAGTTACACATTAGACCATTTTCAAGTCAATTTGATATCACACGGTCAGGCAAGCACCTCTGCATACATACAGCAAGAACAGAGAGACTCTGACTCAGCTTCTTCCCCCAGGCCACACTGACTGATCTCTCCACACACAAGCACACATGAACACGCACGCACGCACACACACACACGCACGCACGCACGCACGCACGCACGCACGCACGCACGCACACACACACACACACACACACACACACACACACACACACACACACACACACACTCATTACCTTTAATTGTTAAGCTTAGCATTGTATTGTATTTTATCTTAGTACTTTTTATCATGTCTATTTTATTATCTATTCTATTTTATTATTTGTATTTTTTGCATTTGCTGGCATGGCCACCTTCATTTCACTACATGTCTCGTGTTATGTGATGAATAAATCTCTTGAATCTTGAATGAATGAATGAATGAATGAATGAAAACTTTATTTAACAGATTTCAGAATGGGTACAATACAGTACCGCTCAATACACAAAATTGTTAAGGGGATGCAGACCAGAGAAAGACGTTTGTCTTGTTTACATCAGGGTCCCCCATTTTCAATTCATAGTGACATTTATGACATACACAACATACATGACATTTATGGCATAGGGACATACATGACATACAGGTATTTAGTACTGTTAACATTTGTGACATATACGATATGCAAATATACAGTACTGTAACCCATAGATCCTGACAGAGTATATACATATGATGGGGAGGGGACTGTACATTAGAAGGGGGTGGGTGGGTGGGAGAGAAATATACATACGGTGGGGAGAGAATACATACAGTGGGGAGGAGACTGCACATTAGGAGTGGTGGCCTGCTGGCGACAAACCTCACGCTTACCATAGCTCTGTATTTGTGTCTAGACTAGTATCCATCCATTATGCTTATAAGTGGTGGAATTAAGGCGGTGTGTTTGTGCGTCGGCGGGGCGGGGGTGGTGGAGTATCCGCAGGCTGCTTCCTGAATGTCCTCAAGGGGATCAATAAAGGAATATCTTATCTTATCTTGCGGGGAGCCAGTCTCTGTAGAAACGTCCGGGGCAAAACTAAATTGAGAAGGGAGGGCCTCACATTGGTCTTTGCCTGGCGCCTCCAGATCACTGAAACCGCCCCCCCCCCCCCCCCCCCCCCCCCGCCGAGGATCTCATGGTATATATCCATATAGCAGCGTTGTGGTATTTTCATCAATTTGTGGTCACTTACTACCATGATGGCAGTGACCAAATACTGATAGAAACACCATGATATTACCATCTGTGTCACAGTTTACATTATTAGATTAGATCATACTAATTTCTTTAAGCACAGAATTGCTACCACGGTGATACATGACTTTTTTTTTTACGATGGCATGTAATCATGGTAAATTATTCATACACTGGCCGGTACCATCATGGTAATACATTTTGATATGTAGCTTGCAGTACATATTAACAGCCGGGGACCAGCAAATGTACTTCACAAGAAAAGTTCTTAATAATAATATTTTCTTTTAAATAGAGGCTCATCTCATTACAGGAATGACACCAAAATGATTGAAACTCTGGAGGTAGAGGGGAAAAAAACTGAAAAAAAGGTTTCAACTTGAACGCCACGTGCTGTAAATTGCCGTGCGGTCTCCCTTAATTGTGGCTGAGGTATGTTATACAAACGCGTGCACCGGTAGGTGTCAGGGGAGATTATGTAAATGGCGGACGGCTGAGAGAGCGCGGCGTAATGCTCACAGGAAAGTGAGAGACTGGGGACGAGCAGGGGAGTGTAGTGCTGAACCACGCGCGCTGCTCAACATCCGGGGCTGAATACTGAATACCAATGACTTGTGTAGGTGGCCGAGGTTCCAGAGGTAAGATATACGGTAATACCTCGCACGCGCAGTGTGGGGGAATGGTAATTCTCACGCAGCAGAGATGGAAATATTGCCGTTTTGGGATTCAGGAGTGCACTGGAACATTATAAAACACTACTTCATTTTTACAGAAATATGTGAAACGCGTACCACTTTCGGAGCGGTAGCCGGAAACACCTGTCAGTCGTTATGGAACAAGATTTGGTATTCACGACCGACACCACAGACCTAACTACAGATTAACCCCTTGAGTTTACTGTACAGCGCCAGGTGCACTGTGGGGTATTTGTTTGCACATTTTAATAGTAAAAAGTAATGTTGTGTTAAGTAAATCAAATATTAGTGCTTGATATTGAGTACAAGGCTTTCATTCCCTCTCGATAGGGCAATTAGTCAATGTGGTCTCTACCTTGAACACGGTATTTCTACTATGGATTTCTCTCTCTGTTAAGGCAGGGGATTTAGAATTTCGAAGCAGCAGTTGAAATATAGTTGCGGGTTGCAGATAATGTAATTTAGGCAAGTTTCTTGTTAGTTGCAGAAGTCAACCGAAGTCGCATGTTAAACGTTGCTTGTGAAATGCCAGCCTAAGACTACTGCAATGCTCTGCTAGCTGGTTTACCGGCTTGTGCCACCAAGGCCCTTCAACTCATATGGAACGCAGCGGCCCGTCTGATCTCCAATCTACCAAAGTCAGCCCACTTCTCAGAGAGCTGTACTGGCTTCCCATACCGTGCAGTGAGGGGAACGGCTACGCTCTGCATCTTATGCCTGCCTGAGAGACACCCACTCCTATGTGGCCTCCTGAGTCCTGAGGGGTCATCAAAGCTACGCATCCCATTCTCTGTCCTCGTTCCATGATGGTGGAATAAATGTCCCACCACAGTCAGGCAGCTCAATGCCCCTGTGGGCCCCAGACCACCACAGCCAGGACAGCTCAATGCCCCTAGGCCCAGACCACCACAGTCAGGACAGCTGAATTCCCCTGTGGGCCCCATACCACCACAGTCAGGACAGCTCAATGCCCCTGGGCCCAGACCACCACAGTCAGGGCAGCTGAATGCCCCTGGACCCCAGACCACCAAAGTGCCGGAGAGCCCCAGGTTTGTGTGTAGGTTAATTGCATCATGTCACTCATTTCAGTTGGAATATGTGCGTTAATAACAATCTGTATAGTCAAGGCCGTGCCTCCAAGAGGAGTTAATAACAATCTGTATCGTCAATGCCAAGAGGAGTTAATAACAATCTGTATCATCAACACCGTGGCTCCAAGAACAAAAAAGGCTTCATGTAATACATATTTGATATTGAATTAGCAGATCTTAGACTACTAAAATATTAGGAACAACTTGATATTGTTCAAAATACATTACAGCCGTGGTGTCGAAAGGTAGATTTATGAGACTCATTAATGTGAAACTTTGAAAGAGCACCTTGGTCTCTTATTTTCAAAGCGGTTATTCCACCTTTGATGACTCACATTAAATTAAATATAATTTCCAGTTGGGCAGCGTTTTCAATGAGATCTTGGTTGTGATTTCTTCTCCTGTATATCTGTGTATCTACTGTATTCTCCATTCTCAAGTCCCTTCCTCCTCCATCTCTAGGGGGCAGTGTTGATTCATACTCTCATCTTCAGAAAAGACTTGTTGAAAACTATGGAAGAGGGAGTTTGGGGGAGGATGAGGATGAGGAGGAGGAGGAGGAGGAGGAGGAAGATGAAGAATGGTGGAGGAGGGGTTGGAGGGGAGAAAGAGAAGGGAGGAGGAAGAAGGAAGAGAATAGACTTAGAGATGAGTGGGTGGATGACGGGGGAAGCGATGCATATTCTGAAGGCTACAGAATCCTTAGTGAGAATGTTGACACCATTAGAGCGCATGATAGATGCAAGTGTGATGCGTCAAGGAGAGAGGTAATTATGATGTGCTAAGTGAACTTGGACAGTTCCCTTCTCTCCTCTCCTTTCCTTTCCTTTTTTACTTAATTAAAAAAATGCACTATATCCTCGGAAGAGACACTTTTACTTTTTAAAAGCTCATCCTTGTTACTTTGAAAAAGCTTACAAAAACGTATTTATGAATACGGTGACAAAAGCTTATTCATAAATAATAGAATTTCGATGCTGAACTGGGGGAGCGGAGCTGAACCGAGAAAATTATCAATTCCGGTTGGCTATATAAACGGCTCTCCTTATTTATGCATGCTATTTACACAGCACACACACGTACGGCAGCACCACTTAATTGAATGGATTTTCTCCCCCCCCCTCCACCATCTCCCACCCCACCCCCCATCCTCCCTCCTCTCATCACACTCCTTCTCCTGTGTCTCCTTTATCTCCTCCCCTCCTTCACCCCCCCATTCTCCTTCCTCTCATCACCCTCCTTCTCCCGTGTCTCCTTTACCTCCTCCCCCATCCTCCTCCCCCTCATGGTACTCCCTCCTCCTCCTCCACCTCCCCCGCTCCTCCTCCTCCTCCGCCGTCTCTCAAGGGAGATGAGGTCCTTGATCAAACCCAAAGCATTTATCTCAAAGTCACGCTATAGGAGGCATGATTTGGAATCAAGCTGCTCCAAAAAAAATAAACCCATTCACTCAAAAACACAATAAATGTCAAAGATGCCCTTAGAATGCATTATCATTGGAGGACAGTGGAATGGGGGACACATCAGAGGCAGGTCCTCGATACTGCTTGCATACTACTTGCTCAATACTACTTGTTGAAGGCAGAGGTTCTGTGTAGGATTGTTAGTAACTGTCTAACTATAACTGTTCACACTGATAACTGTCTACCTGCATATATAACTGTGTCCACTAGAGGGCGCCCTAGGCGGAGACACTCAGGAGTACTACCAGGTGGCGAGTATAAGTAGCTATGTCTCCTCCCACTTCTTTCTCTCCCCCCATGTCTCTCAGTGAGAGAGGACCTGTAGAACTGCTGCTCTTCATGTGAATAAATAAACCACGCCAGTTAAGGCTCAAGATAGAAACCATGCCTCTTGACCACATTATTGTCGCCCTATAGCCGAATTCTGTTAACAGGTTATGGGCCCAGATAACACGGGGGCGAAATAATAAGGGTACTGTAGCAAGCTTAGCTGAAGTATAGGCTAGGTTAGCGCCGGGAGCACCGCGTGGCTAGACGCTAGGCCAACAAGAGCAAAAGCTAAGCATACCACTAACGAAGAGGATGGAAAACAAGAGAAGGGGCAAATGGCCGACATTCAATGGAAAAGCAGAGGACTATGAGCTCTGGGAAGAGCGCATGCTATGCTGCATGCACAGAGCGGGACTGAAGGAGACGATCCTGTCTCCCCACGGGAGAACTGACGGAGGAAGAGCAAGCCCTGGACGACCAGCGTAACGCAAATGCGTACTGTGAGTTAGTGCCGCTGCTCGACGACACCAGCTTGGGGCTGATATTCCGCGACACTAAAGACAGAGGCCGAGAAAGCCTGGAGGTATTGAGAGAGCATTACATAGGGCGAGGAAGACCCAGAGTCTGTTACGTTCTGGACACCGACCTCGGTCGGTGACCACCCACTTTCCTGGCATATGTCACTGGGCTTGTCACCTGTCATTTCCCTGTCAATTAGTGCTGTCACTTAGGGGTGGTTCCTGATTGGCTGTCACGGGGGTGTGTGTGGAATGTTGGTATTTGTCTCTATTTAACATACCTCTCTTCAGCTTGTCCATTGTCAGGTCTTCACTAATTGCGTTCGGGGATAACGCGGACGGTTCTACTTTGGACCTCCAATAAGCTCCCATTTACCTTATCTTACACTTGTGCTTTTAGCACTTGTTCTCTCTTAGAATTTACTCTGTGTTCTTACTATTAAAGTCGAACCTGTTCAAGAGTAAACACTCTCTGTCTCTGTGATTGCCTTCAACCATTGGAATTCACCTACCTGCATTCTGACAGAAGACCTGACCATCAGAATTCCATGGAGGCCATCATGGAGATGCTCCGGACGCAGGGAGCAGCCCAGACACGGATGGAGGAACATCAGCAGCTGGTCAGCGCCGAGTTAATCCGACTCAATGGGGTCGTCGGATCATCCCAAGCGGTGGCGCAGTCGGCGTTGGCCACAGCCCGACAAGCCCAAGGATGAGTGGCTGGTGTGCAGTCGGCGGCGGGGGAAGCAGCGCTCCACGCAGAGGAAAGTCGGGGGGTGTTCGGGGTCCAGGAGCGGTCCCGCGAACCACATCTGCAGGCGCCCGCTCGCTATGACGGATCACCGGACGGTTGTCGGGAATTCATCACCCAGTGTCTACTTGTTTTCCGGCTGCAACCACGATCATTTCCATCGGAGACAGCGCAGGTAGCGTATATTATCACACTGCTCACCGGCCAAGCTCTCTCCTGGGCTACGGCGGAATTAGAGGCAGGGGCGATAATCTGCGACAGTCTGGACGCCTTTACCCGGGAATTGAGAAGAGTATTCGATACTTCCCGGGTACTCTCGATCTTCGAGGCTGGTGGTCGTCTTCTCGACTGCCGGCAGGGCCTCCGCACAGTCGCAGTTTATGCTATCAATTTTCGTATCTTGGCTCGGGAGACAGCTTGGGCGGAGAACGTCTGCGTGGTTCTGTTCGTCAGGGGACTCTCAGCGCGGATGCGAGATGCTCTCTCCGCGCGTGAGATCCCCGAGCAGCTGGAAGTGCTGATCAACACCACCATCAAGATGGATAATCGGCACCGGGAGAGGGAGAAGGAGCATGTCAACAACACCCAGCCCCAGGTATGTTTTCCTTCTTCTCCTGGTGTTGATAATTCCATGCATTACACGAGTGGGCCACTGGGTGATGAATCCATGCAGCTTGGAGCGCTGTCGCTCTCGGACGACGAGAGGCAGCGCTTCATCAAAGAGCGACGCTGCTTCCGGTGCGGCCGCACCGGTCACCGCTTCGGCAGCTGTCGGGTCCAGGCTGTATCAGCTCGGCGCCAATCGGGGATGGAAGGTGCGCCGTCGGGCCTAGGGGGGCCCCAGCAGGTGGGCTCATTCCTGCCAAAACCACGGATGCTCGTACATTTTTTGAGGTGGCGATCAACTGTGGGGGTGACATTAGGGGAACTAAGGCTCTCATTGACTCAGGGGCGGCGGGCAATTTTATTCACGTGGGATTGGTGAAGGAGTGGGGAACCCCGGTGGAGGATTTAGGGGTTCCCTTACCAGTCTATGCCCTGGACGGTCGGCCCCTGGGCAGTGGGAGCGTCACCCAGCGCACAGTTCCCTTACACATCCGGGTGGAGGGTGGGGAGTGGGAATGGGTTACCTTTTTTGTCATCTTTTCCCCCTATTCTGTCATGGTGTTGGGTCATCCCTGGTTGTCGTCATGTGTTCGTGTCATTAATTGGAGCACGGGCGAACTCTCAACGGCGGCCGACGTCAAGTCGATCGTCAGCGGGAGTTTGCCCAAACCCTTGTCTCCCCCCCCCTCTTCTCTTTTGTCTCCTCCCTCTTTCTCCAGGATGGTGGGGAGCGTGGCAGATTCTGATCTACCCTCTAATCCCGATTTAATAGGGGTGCCTGAGATCTATTGGGACCTGGCGGACGTTTTTAGCAAGACGCGTGCTAAAGCACTTCCGCCTCATAGATCATACGACTGTCCCATTAATCTTCTACCCGGTACCTCCCCGCCTCGCGGGCGAATGTTCTCTCTCTCACGCCCCGAAACCTTGGCCATGAACACCTACATAGAGGAGGCATTGCTTGCGAGGCACATACGCCCTTCCACTTCCCCTGCCGGCGCTGGCTTCTTTTTTGTTGATAAAAAGGATGGGGATCAGCGCCCATGCATTGATTATAGGGGATTGAATGACGTTTCCATCAAGAACCGATATCCTTTACCCCTCATGGACACGGCCTTTGAGTGCTTACAGGGGGCACAGGTCTTTTCTAAACTTGACTTACGTAATGCATACAACCTGGTCAGGATTAGAGAGGGAGACGAGTGGAAGACTGCATTTAACACACCCAATGGGCACTATGAGTATTTGGTCATGCCCTTTGGTTTGGCTAATGCTCCGGCAGTCTTCCAAGCCCTGGTTAACGACGTGCTGCGAGACTTGATTGGGGTGTCGGTGTTTGTCTACTTAGATGATATCCTGATTTTTTTCTCGCGATATGGTGCAACACCAAATGCACGTTCGGGAGGTGCTAGACCGTCTCCTCAAACATCAACTATTCGTTAAGGCTGAGAAGTGTGTGTTTCACACGGACACCGTGTCCTTCCTGGGCTTTGTGTTGACGAAGGGCGATCTGCGCATGGATCCAGCCAAGGTGAGTGCAGTTTTGGACTGGCCACGGCCTTCGTCGCTCAAGGGGTTACAACGGTTTTTGGGCTTTGCAAATTTTTACAGGCGCTTTATTCGCAATTTTAGCGCCTTAGCCAATCCCTTAACAGCTCTCACTAAGGCCTCTCTCCCTGGCTTTGAATGGTCGCCTAGGGCTGAGTCGGCCTTCTGCGATCTTAAACGTCGTTTTACATCCGCTCCTGTATTGATCCGCCATGACGCGGAGGTTCCGTTCATTGTGGAGGTGGATGCCTCTGACGTCGCGGTGGGGGGGGGTGCTCTCTCAGAGATGCTTAAAGGATGGGAAAGTGCACCCGTGTGCTTTTTTTTCTCGCCGTCTGTCACCAGCCGAGCGTAATTACGACGTGGGTAATCGGGAGTTATTGGCGATCAAATTGGCACTGGAGGAGTGGAGACATTGGTTGGAGGGGGCGGCACATCCTTTCATTATTTGGACTGATCATAAGAACTTGGCTTACATCCAAGGGGCTAAACGCCTTAACGCTCGCCAGGCCAGGTGGACGTTGTTCTTCACACGATTTCGATATACCATCTCCTATAGACCCGGCTCCAAGAATATCAAACCTGATGCGTTGTCGCGCCAGTTTGATCTTCCTGGGCGGGAGGAGCAGCCCCATCCCATTATTCCACCGGCCTTGATTTTGGCACCCGTGTCTTGGGGCATAGAGAAGGTGGTAAGGTCGGCGCTAACGCGGGAGCCCGATCCTGGTGGGGGTCCTCCGGGACGGTCGTATGTTCCCAAGGTGGCGCGCTCACGCTTGCTACAGTGGGCACATGCGTCATCCCTCACCAGCCACCCAGGGGCAACCAGGACCCTGGAATTTATCCGTAGGAGGTTCTGGTGGCCGACAGTGGAGGGGGATACGCGTTCCTTTGTGGCGGCCTGTCCGGTGTGCGCACGTAGTAAGTCCTCTCGACGGGCACCGGTGGGTCTCCTCCGACCACTTCCTATTCCTAAACGACCCTGGTCACACATATCTCTGGACTTTATTTCTGGTCTTCCCCTTTCGGACGGATTCACCACCATTTTGGTGGTGGTGGATCGGTTCTCTAAGGCGGCTCACTTTGTCCCTCTCCCCAAGCTTCCTTCGGCCCGGGAGACTGCTGATTTAATTATACAGCATGTCTTTCGGGTCCACGGGCTGCCAGTAGATATCGTGTCGGACCGGGGTCCTCAGTTCGCCTCCAGGTTCTGGAAGGCGTTTGCCGCCGGCCTCGGCGCCTCTGTCAGTCTGTCGTCTGGGTTCCATCCACAGTCGAACGGGCAGACGGAGAGGGTCAACCAGGATTTGGAGGGGGTCTTGAGGTGTTACGTTGCCGGTAGTCCGGCAACGTGGAGTAGGAGGTTGGCTTGGGCTGAGTACGCGCATAATACCCTTCTCTCCTCTTCTACCGGTATGTCTCCCTTTCAGTGCCAGTATGGTTTTCAACCTCCTCTGTTTCCCGAGCAGGAGCAGGAGGCGGAGGTGCCCTTGGCCCAGGCACATGTGGCTCGCTGTCGCAGGACGTGGAAACAGGTTCGGAAGGCGCTACAGAAGGTTTCGGTTAGTACCCAACGGCAGGCTAACCGTAAGCGTCGTCCGGCTCCAGTTTACCGCCCAGGGCAGCGGGTTTGGCTTTCCACCCGGGATCTCCCTCTCCGGGTGGAATCCAAGAAACTGGCTCCTCGCTTTATAGGACCATTTAAAGTGATTCATCGGGTTATGAGGGTTCATCCGACGTTTCATGTGTCCCTGTTGAAGCCATTCCTCTCATCGCCCTTGGCCCCGCCACTGCCTGTGGTTCCTCCGCCCCGGTTTATTGGCGGTCAACCCATTTACACGGTGCGGAGGATACTGGGTTGTAGGCGGAGGGGTAGGGGGTTTCAGTTCTTGGTGGATTGGGAGGGGTACGGGATAGAAGAGCGTTCTTGGGTGCCTCAAAGGGATATTTTAGATCCCAGCCTGATCGTTGATTTCCGGCGGCTGAATCCCGAGGCTCCTAGGTGAACGTCTGGTGCCGTTCGTCGGGGGAGGGTACTGTTACGTTCTGGACACCGACCTCGGTCGGTGACCACCCACTTTCCTGGCATATGTCACTGGGCTTGTCACCTGTCATTTCCCTGTCAATTAGTGCTGTCACTTAGGGGTGGTTCCTGATTGGCTGTCACGGGGGTGTGTGTGGAATGTTGGTATTTGTCTCTATTTAACATACCTCTCTTCTGCTTGTCCATTGTCAGGTCTTCACTAATTGCGTTCGGGGATAACGCGGACGGTTCTACTTTGGACCTCCAATAAGCTCCCATTTACCTTATCTTACACTTGTGCTTTTAGCACTTGTTCTCTCTTAGAATTTACTCTGTGTTCTTACTATTAAAGTCGAACCTGTTCAAGAGTAAACACTCTCTGTCTCTGTGATTGCCTTCAACCATTGGAATTCACCTACCTGCATTCTGACAAGAGTCGTGGCTCTCTACATAGCACTAACAGGCCTGAGGAAGGGGCCCACCGAGACAGTGACCGAGTACGTCAACAGAGCGGAGCAGATCACGACGCCATTGAGGAGTGCCGGAGAAGCACCAAGTGATGGGCTAATGATGGCGATGATAATGAGAGGACTACCGGAGCTGTACAAACCGTTCACACTCCTGGTAACACACGGTTCAACGGACATGACGTTGGGACAGTTCAAGGCTAAGTTAAGGAACTTCGAGGCCTCAGAAGACACCCAGCCGCCGCGGAGGAGGGGGAGAGGGAGCGACGCCAAGGGAGAGGACCAGGACCACGACGGAACTGGCGTGTTGGCGATGCGGAGATAAAGGCCATCAGAGAAGCGACTGCACCAAGACTGTCTGGTGTAGCTTCTGCAAATCCACGGGGCACACAGACAGAGCGTGCATGAAGAAACATGACCAGAGCGCGCGATACGCACATGGGCAAGACGACGGCCATGGACGGGACGGAGGCCACGGACAAAATGGCGGCTACAGACGAAATGGCGGCTACGGACGAGACGGCGGCCATGAACGAGACGGAGGCCACGGACAAAATGGCGGCTACGGACAAGAAGACGGCTGTGGACAGGATGACGACAGCGGACACGATGGGGCGGTCGACGTGAGACGGATCGAGACGACGCCCGGAGAATAACGGGACAAGAAGACTGCGCTTTCGGGGCGCGGACGGCGGGCACCGCCTGACCGGCCCAGCTGCAGCGGGCCCAGAGAAGGGGACTGATCGTGGACACAGGTGCATCGTCCCATATCATCAACGACAGGAGTCGGTTCAAGAACTTTGACGACACTTTCCACCCGGAGAGGCACTGCATGGAGCTGGCGGACGAGAGACGCACCTACGGATTGGCGCAAGAGAGGGGAGTCGCACAGGTATGCCTCATGGACAGTAAGGGGCGCCGGCGTACGGTGATGTTAAAGAACGTTCTCTACGTACCATCGTTCCCACAAGGACTATTCTCTGTAATAGCTGCTACCGCAAGCGGTGCCAAGGTATTCTTCGATAATAAACGGTAAACATTTTCTTGTAGAACCTGACGGTAACCGGTTTGACATAAAGATGTACCAGAGAATATATTATCTGAAAACGGAGTGTAATGACAACGACCAGTGTAATGATAATGATGATGTGTGTAGCGGGATGGCCAGTCACGATATTCAGACATGGCACAAGATTATGGATCATTGTAATTACGAGGATTTACTGAAACTGCAAGTAGTGTCAGAGGGCATGCACATTGAAGGGGAAAAGCGTAGACCTGACAAAAATTGTGCAATGTGCAAAACGGGGAAGTTTACTCAACCGAGATACAGAAATACCACAGACAGAGTAAGGGTACCACTTGCACTAGTTGACATGGACCTAGCAGGCCCAGTAAGCAACGAGTCCATAGGAGGTTTTAGATATGTACAGTCTTTTACAGACGTGTGTACAGGGGCAGTGTTTGTTTACTTTCTCAAAGCAAAGAGTGACACACTCCAGGCCACAGGGAAATTGCTGGCAGACGTAGCCCCTTATGGTACAGTAAGATGTTTGAGGTCCGACCACGAAACCGAGTTCACAAACAGAGAGTTCCAATCACTGTTGAGAAGGTATAAGATAAGACACGAGACGTCACGTCCATACCCCACACACCAGAACGGGGTGGCAGAGAGGGAATGGCATACCCTTTTTGAAATGGCTAAGAGTAAGCTAGCAGATAGTAACTTACCTAAGAGCCTATGGCATTATACGGTGCAAGAAGCCGCTTACACCAGAAACAGAAGCTTTAATAAGCACTTGGGCACCACCCTGTATACAGCACTGACAGGAAAGAAGTGTAATCTAGCCAGAATGCACTGATTTGGATCAGTGTGTTATGCGTACCTGCAGGACAGGGGAAAACCCAAGTCCAAGGGTGTAAAGGGATTTTTCGTAGGACACGACAAAGGAAGCCCTGCTTTCCTAGTTTATCATCCCGGTAACGGGAGAGTGCAGAAACACATGCTAGTCAAGTTTGTCACGAAGACAACCTGTGAGAGCGAGACACAGACAGAGGAGCCAGAGCTGGACACCAGAGCAAGGTGTGTAGAAACAGAGACACATCAACCCAGTGTACTTAGTACAGTCGTGCAGACAGACAGTCAGCAACCCCCAGAGGGCGATGACGAGGAGCACCCGAGGGTGACGTCAAGTGCCCCAAGCAGTGGGAGGTATCCCTCAAGGGAACACAAACCCCCAAAATATCTGACAGACTATGCCAGGAAAGGGAGTGATGAGGAGGACAATACACCTACCCCTGTTGAGTACTACTACAGGGTAGTCAGTCGGGTAAACCCGACCTTTAAAGAGGCCACATTGTCCCCCGAAAAGTGGGAGGGAAATGGATGTATTCAACCAAGTTACCAGAGGGCAGACAGACAGTGGGAGGAAAATGGGTGTATTCAATCCAGGAGGGTATTGAAGGCCACGGCAAATACATATGGTTTGTAGAAAATTGCTTAAATGCTGAAGGAGGGTACCCCATGTTTAAATAATGAAGAAGGGTGACAAATTGCTTAAATGCTGAAGGAGGATACTCCAGGTTTAAAATACGGGAAGAGTAGAATCCAGGTTTGAATACTGAAATGAATCCTATGTTTAATTCCACGTTTAAATACAGACATGGGTCCCATGTTTAAGTACAGAGGTGGATGAGTTACCATGTTTAAAATACTGAAAATTGTGTGGAGGTATCCCAGAGGAGATATGTGGAAAAGCTCCTGAGATGTTTTGACTGAAGTAAGAGATGTATAGATAAACTGTGGGTAGCTTCATTTTGTTAGACCACGGTACTCGCCCTGACTTATGTTTTTGTAGTGAGTAAGAGTGTCACAGTATTTTTGCTGACCCCACAGAGAAGGATTGAACTACGTCAAAAATATGTTTTTCGTTATCCCAGAGGTGCAGCAGACGGACAGCGGTGTTTCATAAAAGACAGCAAAGGTTTAAGGCTTAAAGCCCACAGTGATACTATCAGCATGTGAAGCTGAGTATATGTTTCTAGCTATGACAATGCAAAATGTGTTTATCTAGATTCTGGAGCAACTGCTCGAAGTGATGGAGATAAGGTTATGAATATATTGCTCAAAATGCAGTAGGTAATTGAAATGTATCCTCTATACCGAATATGGTGTTTTTGAAGAATGGGCGTTCTGTCAACACCATTTAAAATGATGGACATTGTGTATATATGGAGATTGTTGTTTATGAGGACAACCAGGGGACCATTGTGATTGCTAGGAACCCAATGTGTCAACATAGATGTAAACATGCCATTATAGAAAATATCATCTCATCAGGTATGTCATCAGAGAAGATAGGAGGACACCGGTTTACTGTCCAATGGACGACAGAGTAGCAGACACTATGAGGAAACTTAAAACAATTTAAATTGAAGGGATTTGCAAGGGTCATGTTTAATGTGAAGATATTGACTGTCATACCCTGTTGATGTTTTTGGGATTATATTATTTCCTTTGTAAAATGTTTTTCCAAGAAGTCAGCCAGTATGCTAAACCCTAAGTTGGAGTGTTGAAGGCAGATGTTCTGTGTAGGATTGTTAGTAACTGTCTAACTGCATATATAACTGTTCACACTGATAACTGTCTACCTGCATATATAACTGTGTCCACTAGAGGGTGCCCTAGGCGGAGACACTCAGGAGTACTACCAGGTGGCGAGTATAAGTAGCTATGTCTCCTCCCACTTATTTCTCTCCCCCCATGTCTCTCAGTGAGAACATGCAGTGAGAACCTGTAGAACTGCTGCTCTTCATGTGAATAAATAAACCACGCCAGTTAAGGCTCAAGATAGAAACCATGCCTCTTGACCACATTATTGTCGCCCTATAGCCGAATTCTGTTAACACTACAGATAGTGGCGAATCCTCCTGGAAGCCAAGGGAAGCCAGGCTTCCCCATTATTAAAATATGAATTAATATGAAATATGAAATATAAAAAAAAAAAACTATATATATATTTTTTTATCTAATGCGTTAAAGGATTGGTCGAAGAATACAGGTGTAAATGATCTATGGCGATCACTCACTCCCACGACCCGGAAGTACTCCTGTCGATCAGCAAGACATAAAACACTTTCCAGAATAGATAATGTTTTCGCAACCCCGAGACTATTTGATAACTATGAAGTGGAGATAGTACCCAATGCATTATCAGATCACTGTTATTTACTCCTAAAAGGATCATTTGGTATACTATCATCCCGAGCCCCAAGATGGCGATTTAACACGACACTGCTGAATAACAAGGAATTCATTACACAACTCAAAGAAGCTCTTTCAGTATTCCTACTAGAGAATGTGAAATCGGTGCCGGACCCTAGAATATTATGGATGTCGGTAAAGGGAATGATCAAGGATTTCACTGATAGCTTTTCCTCCAAAATACGCAAGAATCGATGCTCAAAACTGGCGGAACTGGAAACGCTTTACTCTACGTTATTTACTTCTTTACAATACAACGACTCGGTTCGACTGGAATCTCAAGTTAATTTACTAAAAATAGAGATTAACACCATTTATAAACAACAATCTGAAGTACAAATAAGTAGCACAAGACAACAGCATTACTCTCAAGGTTCCAAACCAAGTCACCTATTAGCTATGCGATTAAGAGTTAATGCAAAATTTGCAGATATAACTACCATTAGAGCACAACAAGTACTTGTTACAGACCCAGAAGAAATAAACGCGACATTCAAAGAATTCTACACCAACTTGTATAAATCAGAAACGACCTTCGATCAAAACAAAATGGACACATATCTTAATCAAATTAATCTCCCTAAACGTTCAGAGGATGACGCTAAACAGTTAGAAACTCCGATCACACTAGAGGAACTCAGGAAGGCCATATCCAAAATGCAAAGTGGTAGGGCTCCTGGAAGAGACGGTATCCCACCAGAAATGTACCTCTCATGCTGGGACATAATTGGACCCCTATTACTTAATATGATTTTATACTCAGTCAAGGAGGGGAACTTTCATAAGAACGACAATATTGCACTCATAACAGTCCTCCTTAAAAAAGACAAAGACCCCACCGAGTGCGGTAGTTACAGACCCTTAAGCCTACTCGGAACCGATATCAAACTGTTCTCTAAGGTATTAGCCATCAGACTTCAAAACCATATGACGTCTTTAGTTCATCCGGATCAAACTGGCTTCATAAGAGGCCGCTTGATCACTGATAACATAAGACGACTACTATACGTACTAGATGCCAGCAAGGACGACACCACACCTAAGGCGATGCTGTCCCTGGATGCAATGAAAGCTTTTGATAGGTTGGAATGGTTGTATCTATGGGCAGTATTAGAAAGGATGGGGTTAGGAAAAGGATTCATTGATATGATTAAAGTATTATACAAAGACCCATCGGCCATGATTACAACAGGTATAATCACCTCCGAAATATTTCCGGTATCACGCTCTTCTAGACAGGGTTGCCCTCTTAGTCCCGGACTATTCGATTTATCACTAGAACCTTTAGCACAATATATAAGACAATCCCAACTCATAGAACCAATCGTAATCAAGGGCACACAACACAAAATTTGTTTATATGCGGACGACGTAATACTGTTCATGCAAAACCCTAACACCGCAATGCCTCATCTTCTCAAGTTGATTGATGAATTTGGCGACCTATCGGGATTTAAGATAAATTGGCCAAAGTCGGCTTTCCTTCCACTGAACGCCCCTGCAAGAAATACACATCTTCCAGAAGAAATACCAATGGTTAAACACTTTAGATGTTTGGGAGTTGAAGTATTCCCTACCATAAGCCGGTGAAACACAATTACATAGAAATCCAAAATAAAATCAAATACGACTTTGACAGGTGGTCAAAACTTAAAAACTCAGTACAGGCACAGGTTTCAATAATTAAGATGGATGTCCTACCTAGAATCAACTTCATCAGCTCAATGCTACCGTTACCCCCTCCAGATGGTTACTGGAAAAAATTACACTCTTCCGCATACACATTTATTTGGAATAACAAACCACCACGCATAAAAAGATCCACCGCACAGAGAAACAAAGCAGACGGAGGTATGGCATTTCCAAATTTTTTCCACTATTTTAAGGCATACACTTTAAGACCACTGACAACCTGGTTTGAACCCCAAGCATCAGTATCATGGAGTAATTTAGAAGTAAATATAGTAGCACCACATAGACTGCAGGACATAGTATACACCAAAGTATCAATTAAGCAATGCGAACTGAAATTTGGCCCCATAATTACCCATGCGATCCGGATATGGCGTGAAACACAAAAAAAATATTCGAACCCACATAAATGGCATAATCATACTCCCTTATTCAATAACAATGCACTCCTGATTGGAAAACGACCTATAAGATTCCCTAGATGGGAAAAGCAAGGCATACATACATTAGGAGATGTTTTCAACAAACAGGGTATTTGTAGTTATGATGAAATACACAAAAAATGTAATCTTACCGGCTCCACATATTATTTTTACGCACAGTTATTGTTATGTTTGAAGGCTCACAGTGTTCCATTAAGGATACCAATTGTACACCACAGCTACCACAAATTCTTCTATGAAAGAGACATCGAGAGGTTTTGTATCAGATTTGTATCATCAATTACTAACGTCCTCGTATGAAACCCTCCACCTAGACTCAGTCTGGAGGAGGGATATACCAGACCTGGAAAAAGATTTTCCAAGAAGCCTGGGCAAATGTTCGACTTGCATCAAGGAACCCGGACCATCAACAAATCAATCTTAACTATATTCATAGGACATACTTGACTCCTATAAGACTGAACAGAATGGGTCTTAAACAAGACTCCAAATGCTCCTTATGTACAAATGGGGACGAGGGGACATTTATGCACATGTACTGGGACTGCCCACCAGTTAAGATATTCTGGAAAGAAGTGACCCAGCAATTATCAAATCTCTTAACTCTGAATATACCTGTACACCCCTCTGTATTACTGCTGAATGATGTTTTTGAGTGTGCAGTATCTATACAGCTAAAGAGATTGGTTTTATCTGGAATCACAGTGGCTAAAAAGCTGATAGCATCACGATGGTTTCAACCTGAAAAAATTTGCCGGAAGATCTGGATTCTTACATATCTCGATGTGATTTATCTAGAAATATCTACAGCAAGAATTTTGGGTCTCAATGAATCCAAAATGTCAATGTGGTTAGAAGTGGTGGAGAGAATAAAAGCTAGCATATAATGGTAGGGTCTGGTTAGGAGCGAATGATAATGGATGGATTATCCATTGGGTGGTCCAGGGGGGGGGGGGGGGGGGGGGGTGCGAGCAAGAGCATATGTGTGTAGGGTAATAGATAGCAGGTATTATGGGTATATCTTGTATAAGACATTTATCTAAATGGTGATTTCATTGGATGTGCACTGTTAATTAATGCTTGTATATCTAATCTTGTGTTGTCATGTTTGTTTATGTGTTTGTTTAAAAAATAATAAAAAAATAAAATACAAAAAAAATATATTTTTTTTATATAGTTTACAATAATAATAAAACATCATTATTTTTCATCTCTGTGTTATACATATATATTTTTTTAAATGTCTCCCTCTTCTCCTTCTCACTCTCTCTAACACACTGTCAGACTCACTGAGCAGAGGCAGTCACTCTGTGCTCACTGCAGCAGAGGAGGCAGAGGGGAGGTGTCTTTCTCTAGCTTCCACCATGTGATTCATGCTTGTGGAGGCCAAAACCAATAATAGCCAATAAGATTCGAGCTTAGCAAAGCGCTTCCCACACCTTAAAACGGGTCCGTCAGCAAACTAAGTACTCTATCCTCTGCACATTTGCCGCCCTGGAGGTGTGGGAAGCGCTTTACTAAGCTCAAATCTTATTAAATCTAGCCCATGGAATAGTTAGCTGTATGTTTACACTTGAAATGTGTATTTTTATTTAGTGAGCATTTTTATTTTGTCACAATATTATTTGGCTTAAATATATATATATATATATATATATATATATATATATATATATATATATATATATATATATATATATATATATATATATATATATATATATATATATATATATATATATATATATATATATTAGGGATGCTCGATATTGGCTTTTTTACCGATACCGATATTCCGATATTGTCCAACTCTTAATTTCCGATACCGATATCAACCGATATCAACCGATACCGATATATGCAGGGTTTCCCCCCCCAAAAAACTGAATAATTTCAGGTAACTAATAATTTCACTGGATATATATATAACAAATATTGTTATTGTTTTTTCTTTTTTTTAAACCGATACCGATATTTTCCGATATCACATTTTACTGCCGATATCGGCCGATAATATCGGTCGGCCGATAATATCGAACATCCCTAATATATATATATATATATATATATATATATATATATATATATAAAAAAAAGATAAAAAAAATTGGCATCCCCATCCCACCAGCACCAAGTAGGCCAAACAAGTAAGTGAGTGAGTACGGTATGTAAATAGGCCTTGTTTGATACCAAAATGGATAGATCAAGCCTAAAGTGGCCTTTGGATGATACAATACGATACGTTCACCGCGAGGTTGGTCGTCATCATGGTCAAGGTCATGAGTACAAAGTTCCCCTAAAGATCAGCTTTCAAGTGGTGTTTACAATGAAATGAAGATCATTAATTTCCTCACCATCGTGATCCACTCTAGTTTGGAAGTTGCTTTTGCTGACGTCCCATGAAGCTGTTCTCTCATTGGCAGCACTTTGTATAGGAAAGGGGCAACCAAGGTCAAAGTTGAAATCGTTTGAACTTCGAGAGCCTAGCGCTGGGCGCTCAATTCTGAGCGGTACGCCGCTACCACCTGGTTTCCCCCGTAGGAAAACAATGGCTTGATTTTTCCGGTAGTCATCTGTAGAGGCCTTTGGGCAGGTCTGTGGGACAATCTCTGGAGAGTGTGTTGCAGTGCCTTACTCGAGCGACAGTGGATTGGGAGGTAGAGCAGTCGTCTGGTAATCCGGAGGTTCACGGTTTGATTCATGCTCCTCCCGGGCAGCGTGTCGAAGTGTCCTTGAGCAAGATACTTAACCCCTATTTGCTCCCGATGGTGAATAACACCATGCTAAAAATGACCAGACATGAAAATCTGCCACTGAGCTTGTTCAGCACCTTCTTGAGATCACATGTAAAAAAATGTATCTAAGCAAATGAATAAAGGGAAGATGATTAAACAGAAGGTTTTGTAGATACAGTACTGAATTCTGCCATCCGGACAAATGCAATTTGAAATATTATTATAGAATATAGAATATCAGGCCTATTTGACCTTATTCAATTTGGATTTAGTATCACCAGGCGTGCAGCAAGAACCGTGAATCAAATCTACTGTAAGTACAGTTTTTTCTTATAATGGATATGGCTCCGCCATTTTTAATCGGTTTGCAACGCGGATTCTTGCTAAACGTTCAGAGAAGGTTGACAAACGAACTGCAAAATGCATCCACATGTAATTTGATTGGCAGAAGCTGGCATGAGCTGGGTAGGGTAGTTTTTCTAAATTCCGACGCTCATTGAAAGCCCTGTCTTTCCTTCATCATAATGACTACAGCAAAATGGCCGTTCGGATTTATTTCCGGTCGAAATTCGCTACCATATGAATACAATTCCTAAACTGATATTTCATTAATAACTTTAAGGGTTTCTATTCACGTGAATTCAACTTTTACACAGTGCCGGTCCCAGCGCTGGAAATGTTTACCATATTTCCATGTGTCAGTGACCGAACTGTTGTAATACATAAATCCTGTCTTGTGTTCGGGAAGCTGTAATATTGCTGCGATGGATTCTGTGACCCCACTTTCCTACGTATTTCCATGGTAATGAGGCTGAGAGGTGGAGTATTCTCTAGACGCAGGAGAGAGGGCATGGGTACGCTGCGTAGGATTTATGCAGACAAGACACTTCCGGTTCGAAAAGGAGCCTACAGCGGGGGAAATAAAATCCATTCAACCAGCCGACGCCCTCCTTGGCATTACTTTACATTATGGTAATACATAATGGTTTGTCCGAGGGACAAACAATACAAACAATGCAAAGGAGCAAATTAATGTGAGCGTAATACAGAATGAAGCCTGTGCGGCAGGTCACACACTGCGTGGCGGCGTTAAACACCCATCTATATGCATCACTATGGAAATAGTGCACTGCAAACGTTCAACACCTATACCATCAATTCGATTCAAATAAAATAAAATAACCTTCCACAAAGTGTAAAAATAGACAGTGTAAAATGTGGTGTGTGGGGGGGGGGGGGGGGGGGGGGACGACGACGACGACGACGACGACGACGACTAATATAATGACTATCTTTCATCATGGAAGTGGCTTTAAATAGAGGGTCCCCCTGAATGCGCCCTGTGGCAGCATTCAAGCGACTGTAATGAATACAATCACTTTTAATTTAGCTTCCCATGCGTCAGCTCCGTGATGGTATAATTAGGTTACATAATTAACACTAGCTGGGAAAACAAAGCGCACTGCTTCCATCCAGGCTGGGTGTTTTTTTGTACTTATTTGCCGGGAGGTTGATTAGCTGGAGAGGTATGAGATCACAGAAGAAGATTTTCTTTTTTTAAATGTATCTTTGACAGTTCTGATGCTGCGTGGTGTGGTGGCGCTGATTTTTAAGAGGTTAGAGTTTAAGCTATGTCTGGAGAAGAGGGGAGAGGAGGGGGAAGAGGAAAGGAGAGGAAAAGAGGGGAGAGGAGAGGGAAAGAGGAAATGAGAGTGAAAGAGGAGGGGAGAAGAGGAAAGGAGAGGAAAATAGGGGAGATGAGAGGAGAGGAAATGAGAGGAAAGGAAAGGAGCGTGAAAGAGCAGGGGAGAAGAGGAAGATGAGAGAAAAAGAGTGGAGAGGAGGGGGAGAGGAGAGGAAAGGGGTAAGGAGAGGAAAAGAGGAGGGAGAAGAGGATGGAGAAGAGGAAGATAATATAAAATGAGGCAAAAGGAGGGAAGAAGAGAGGACAAGAGGAAAGGATAGGAAAAGGGGGGGAGAAGAGGAATAGGAGAGAAAAGAGGGGAGAAGAAAGGAAAAGAAGAAAAGAGAGAGAAGGGGGAGAGGAGGGAGGAAAGAGGAAGGAGAGGAAGGGGAGGGGAGAAGAGGAAGAGGAGGGAAAAAGAGGGGAGAGGAGAGGAAGAGTGGAGGAGATAAGAGGAGGGAGATGAGGCGCTGACTCCTAATTGCCATGAAATATTCCAAAAAATAAATATTTGAGCTTGAAAGGTCAGCAACAGTGTTGAGACTATCTCTCTCTCCCTCTTTCTCCTCACTCATCTGTCTCCACCCCTTGCCTCTCTATCTCTCTCTCTCTCTCTCTCTCTCTCTCTCCTCATCTCTCTCTCTCTCTCTCTCTCTCTCTCTCTCTCTCTCCTCTCTCTCTCTCTCTCTCTCTCCTCTCTCATCTTCTCGTTTGCCCTCCCCATAGACTGCAGGTTTTACTTTAACATCAAAACAAAATGCCCCCCCCCCCCCCCACACACACACATTTTGATGGATAAAATAATAATAGGAATAAAATAAATTATAATAAAAAACCTTGAAGGAGCACACAGTAATAACATCAAAGTCATCCGACACAGAGGCTCTCAGGACTTGACACAGCAGTGTGACATGCCAAAGGGGAGCCGCAATGAAATTAATGCTCTCATTAGCATTGGGATGAGCAGTATATATATATAGTGCTGTCAATAGATTAAAATATATAAATTAGATTCAAAGACTATTTTAATAGCTTTCTTTGAATACAGTTTTCTCCTGTGAAATACAAATGTTCAACAAAACCATCAACATTCACTCAGCTAGACCTCTTTCTTATATCCGCGGCGCTAACATTTAAGATTTTTCACTCCATAGATTGATCTAGATTAATTTATTTTAATGCTTTAAATAATTAAAATTAATCTCCAAAGTTAAAGCATTCATTTTGACAGCCCTAATATATATATATATATATATATATATATATATATATATATATATATATATATATATATATATATATATATATATATATATATATATATATAAAGATACTGTGTAAAGTGGAGGGGCTGGCTGGTAGGTGCGGATGGGCTGGTTGATGAAATAGAATGTAAGGCCTTCATTAAAACACAAGGAGAGACTATATATTATACTTTATATGCAACCTGCTTTACGTCTAAAGGGAGATGTGTGGAGAGACGCTCCATAGCCGACGCTCTGGGGCAAAAGAAACAACAAAAGGAGTGTGTGTGTGTGTGTGTGTGTGTGTGTGTGTGTGTGTGTGTGTGTGTGTGTGTGTGTGTGTGTGTGTGTGTGTGTGTGTGTGTGTGTGTGTGTGTGTGTGTGTGTGTGTGTGTGTGTGTGTGTGTGTGTGCGTGCGTGTGCGCGCGCATGTGTGTGTGTGTGTGTGTGTGCATTTGTGTGTGTAATTCACTTTGAAGAGTGTTTTGAGTTGTGGACTTGCAGAAAAGTTGGACCAGCTTTCATCAGATTATTCTATGAGTTATATGAGACAGAAAGAACGATAGATAGAGGGAGGGAGAGAGAGAGTGAGAGAAGAATCAGTCCTTTTTTGCAGGAAACAGCTTTGCAGGAACCAGCCATTGTTCCTCTATGGACAGGGCTCAACCAATCAGAGAGGACGATCAACAAAACCCTACCGAAGATGCTCTCTGAATATCAAAGAGAACTTACAGTGATCCAAACAAAACACGCACACATGCACACTCACGCACAGACACACACACACACACACACACAC
>NC_140172.1:122179840-122301526 GCF_963971535.1 Notolepis coatsorum
CTCTCTGGAGGAGGAGGAGGACATCATGTGACCTGCACAATGAGGGGACAGGAATACTTTTCTCTCTGGAGGAGGAGGACGTCATGTGACCTGCATAATGAGGGGACAGGAAGACTTTTCTCTCTGGAGGAGGAGGACATCATGTGACCTGCATAATGAGGGGACAGGAAGACTTTTCTCTCTGGAGGAGGAGGACATCGTGTGACCTGCATAATGAGGGGACAGGAAGACTTTTCTCTCTGGAGGAGGAGGACATCATGTGACCTGCATAATGAGGGGACAGGAAGACTTTTCTCTCTGGAGGAGGAGGACATCGTGTGACCTGCATAATGAGGGGACAGGAAGACTTTTCTCTCTAGAGGAGGAGGACATCATGTGACCTGCATAATGAGGGGACAGGAAGACTTTTCTCTCTGGAGGAGGAGGACATCATGTGACCTGCATAATGAGGGGACAGGAAGACTTTTCTCTCTGGAGGAGGAGGACATCATGTGACCTGCATAATGAGGGGACAGGAAGACTTTTCTCTCTGGAGGAGGAGGAGGACATCATGTGACCTGCATAATGAGGGGACAGGAAGACTTTTCTCTCTGGAGGAGGAGGAGGACATCATGTGACCTGCATAATGAGGGGACAGGAAGGCTTTTCTCTCTGGAGGAGGAGGAGAACATCATGTGACCTGCATAATGAGGGGACAGGAAGATCTTTCTCTCTGGAGGAGGAGGAGAACATCATGTGACCTGCATAATGAGGGGACAGGAAGACTTTTCTCTCTGGAGGAGGAGGACATCATGTGACCTGCATAATGAGGGGACAGGAAGACTTTTCTCTCTGGAGGAGGAGGACATCGTGTGACCTGCATAATGAGGGGACAGGAAGACTTTTCTCTCTGGAGGAGGAGGAGGACATCATGTGACCTGCATAATGAGGGGACAGGAAGACTTTTCTCTCTGGAGGAGGAGGACATCGTGTGACCTGCATAATGAGGGGACAGGAAGACTTTTCTCTCTGGAGGAGGACATCATGTGACCTGCATAATGAGGGGACAGGAAGACTTTTCTCTCTGGAGGAGGAGGACATCATGTGACCTGCATAATGAGGGGACAGGAAGACTTTTCTCTCTGGAGGAGGAGGACATCATGTGACCTGCATAATGAGGGGACAGGAAGACTTTTCTCTCTGGAGGAGGAGGACATCATGTGACCTGCATAATGAGAGGACAGGAAGACTTTTCTCTCTGGAGGAGGAGGACATCATGTGACCTGCATAATGAGAGGACAGGAAGACTTTTCTCTCTGGAGGAGGAGAAGGACATCGTGTGACCTGCATAATGAGGGGACAGGAATACTTTTCTCTCTGGAGGAGGAGGAGGACATCATGTGACCTGCATAATGAGGGGACAGGGAAGACTTTTCTCTCTAGAGGAGGAGGACATCATGTGACCTGCATAATGAGGGGACAGGAAGACTTTTCTCTCTGGAGGAGGAGGACATCGTGTGACCTGCATAATGTGGGGACCGGGAAGACTTTTCTCTCTGGAGGAGGAGGAGGACATCATGTGACCTGCATAATGAGGGGACAGGAAGACTTTTCTCTCTGGAGGAGGAGGAGGACATCATGTGACCTGCATAATGAGAGGACAGGAAGACTTTTCTCTCTGGAGGATGAGGAGGAGGACATCATGTGACCTGCATAATGAGAGGACAGGAAGACTTTTCTCTCTGGAGGAGGAGGAGGACATCATGTGACCTGCATAATGAGGGGACAGGAAGACTTTTCTCTCTGGAGGAGGAGGAGGACATCATGTGACCTGCATAATGAGGGGACAGGAAGACTTTTCTCTCTGGAGGAGGAGGAGGACATCATGTGACCTGCATAATGAGGGGACAGGAAGACCTTTCTCTCTGGAGGAGGAGGAGAACATCATGTGACCTGCATAATGAGGGGACAGGAAGACTTTTCTCTCTGGAGGAGGAGGACATCATGTGACCTGCATAATGAGGGGACAGGAAGACTTTTCTCTCTGGAGGAGGAGGACATCATGTGACCTGCATAATGAGGGGACAGGAAGACTTTTCTCTCTGGAGGAGGAGGAGGACATCATGTGACCTGCATAATGAGGGGACAGGAAGACTTTTCTCTCTGGAGGAGGAGGACATCGTGTGACCTGCATAATGAGGGGACAGGAAGACTTTTCTCTCTGGAGGAGGAGGACATCGTGTGACCTGCATAATGAGGGGACCGGGAAGACTTTTCTCTCTGGAGGAGGAGGACATCGTGTGACCTGCATAATGAGGGGACAGGAATACTTTTCTCTCTGGAGGAGGAGGACATCGTGTGACCTGCATAATGAGGGGACAGGAAGACTTTTCTCTCTGGAGGAGGAGGACATCATGTGACCTGCATAATGAGGGGACAGGAAGACTTTTCTCTCTGGGTATGAGTGGCAGGATTAATCAGTACAGGGCAGGGCTTGCTACAGTGTGAGGTACTGCTATGCCGATCTACAGCCTCTCAGCCTTGTGCCACCACAGCAAAGCAGTGTCAAAAATACCTTTCCAGTGTATTATTGCTACTACACAACCGTTTTATCAACAATGAATGACAAAACCTTTTTTTGTTTTGTTTGATGCAGCAGTAAACCTTAACAAATTAATCAATGGTATTATAATGTAAACTAAACTGAATGTAAAGCTGAGTGATGAGGGAACGGCGTGGGGGGGGGGGGGGGTGGGCGACAGTGGATCAGGAGGTAGAGTGGTCGTAATTGGAAGGTATACCCGGTTCAATTCCCGCTCCTCCCGGGCAGCGTGTCGAAGTGTCCTTGAGCAAGACACTTAACCCCTAATTGCTCCGGATGAGCAAGTTGGCACCTTGTATGATTGCCTCCGCCGTCGGTGGGTGAATGTGTAAGTGAATGGGTGAACAAAATTGTAAAGCGCTTTGGATAGCATAGCAGCTATAGTAAAGGCACTGTCACACAGAGGGAACTGTTATGAGTGCATTAACGCAGGATTCTGGCACCCGTTGGAATTTAGCTCAGCCAATCACAGTGTGGAACTAACTGTGGTATAATTAGCGCTGGGTGATGTGCCCAAAACATCATATGACAATGTTTTGACTTTATACAAATATTTGACGGTATCGTTTTCCAGTACTATGACATATTTTTTTTATGTATTTATCTTGTAATACAATTGTCATGGTGATATTTAATTCCAAATGGTCTATTTCCTTTTACTTTTTAATAGTTCTGCAGGTTTGTATATATATATTTTGTACGATCATTATATATCGTGGATGATGGTATAGTATAAAAATCCATACCTTTGCATGGATCTATGACGGTACACCTTCCAGCCATAGGTATAATGCAACCTCTTAACATGCAACGGCCCACATGTGGGCCCTCTTGAGGACGATTTTCCCACCGGCACGACGCACCACTTTGCTCGGGTGTGCATATTTTTTAATACAATATATATATATATATATATATATATATATATATATATATATATATCAAATTAAAGCCCTATTTGTTGCCTGTCGGTTCTCGAGTTACATGCCGATATGTGAGGCGTGCACCAAAGACGTACTATTTTTTCCGAATATCACCCGCGACTCCCGAGGCTCTAACTCCGTCAATCATTTGGCAATCTCGAAAATTATTGGACAGGGTTGTAACCAATGAGTGTGGCTTTCCAATGAATGCAAATCAGGGATCTAGGTGAAAAGTCACAAGTGAAAACAGGAAGTAAAAAAATTGCCCAATGCATTGGAGTCTATGAGAAAATGGAAACCTGCAGAGCTTTTTATTTTCTTTTATCAAAATCGCTCCTAATCAGGGCGAGCTCCCGTAGCTCACCGCGTACCTCGGCGCTATTTCTGCGTCGGGGACAACCGTGCTCGTCACGGATCTGGGGTACACGAGTTCGATTCCCGGACCCGCCGTATTTTCTCAGAGTGTCTTCCCCTACTCTACATCCCATTCAACCTGTTTCTGTCGGTCATGCTTGACCAGAAAAAGCGATAAACGCTAAAAAATAAAGTTTAAAAAAAAAAAGAATCGCTCCTAATCACTCATTTCTGAACCGATTTTTAAGAAATTTGGACTATACAAGACTTCAGGCTATGGACCCAGGGTGTTCAGCCATACCAATTTATTTTGGAAATATACTTTTGGATATTGCAAGTAGTACTACAGAAAAACGTGAGTACACAAGTCCAAGTTCAACTCAAGTTCAGACCTACGTATGTTACTCTATTTCATTAGCACTAAAAGTGAATTTTCATTATTGTATCAAAAACTTCAGAATTGTATCTTTCAAAAGAGAGGCTCATGCATGTGCTATAAGTATAACGTATAGTATTTTGGTTTGCAAAAAAAGTATGCAGTCCTCAAAAACGAAAACTAAAATGGCCACTTTTGGGGGCGCCTGTTAACCTGTTAATAGATCCACGTCAAACTCAGTGTGCTGGTCATAACAACGGGGCAGACTACAATATATTTGCACCTTTGATTACACTGTTTACTTTATCATATTCAGAGTTAATTATATTGTTTACATAGTTTTTTCTTCTTCTCATATTTCTTTTATATTCAGATCACATTTTATTGCCTATATTTATGTATTTCTGCCATTACCCTGACCATACCTGTACCTCCCCTCCCCATGCTGCTATAACACCCGGATTTCCCCAAGGGGATCTATAAAGGAAAACATTTACTTATCTTATTTGTTAGCCATGCTAGTGATCTAAATAATCAATCCATGCCAAAGCTAGATATGAAAAAGGTGAACGACTCTTACTCACAGCCATGCTTTTAGTAAGGAGTTTTTCCTTACCTCTGCTGGGGTATGTCTGGGAGTGTTGCATATATTTATTTTACATTTATTTTGGATTTCATGGTGGGTTTTTTGTTCTTGATTTATTGTGCTGTTTCTTCTTGACTTGTTTAAAGAAGACTTGTCCGGCCCATGGGGACATTAACTTGTGATTTCGGGCTTTACAAATACATTTGATTTTATTTTATTTGAATAACATCCAGCCATTTTAGTCTGAAACCACTTTTAGTCAGAGGAGTGCCATGGTTTCTCCATAGAGCCCCTTTGTACTTTTTTAGCGCCGCAGCTCAATGCAGGTAAGGGGCAACTCAGTCACGTGACTCAGTGGGTATTACTGATTGGCTCAAACACATTGTGTTTACAAACAAGAAACCCATCTCTGAAGGCCAAACTTCCTGTGCGAATATGTACAGTATATCGGTAACATATATTGAATAACAATTAGTTTGATATGGTTTTTCCACCAAACATTTTCAATAAACGACTGAAAACAGCTTGGCAGCATCCATACACCTTTGCCCTCATTGATAATGCAAGTATCTATGAACGACCCAAAAGGCTGGTGACAAGTTCTGCAGAAATAACAATCTGTATAGTGTGATGGGAATGTTTATATTAGAGCTGGGCCGTTAACGGCGTTAACGTGCTGCGTTAACGCTATACTAGTATCGCGCGATAATATAATTAACGCATTAATCTAAAAAAAAAAAAAAAAAAAAAATTACCTTTATTTACCCAGGGTAGGTTCGCTGAGCACAGATGCTCTTTTTCAGGAACGCCCTGCTTCACACATTCACACAGTTCCATTCACACCTGGGAGCTGCCCAGTACAACCACAGTTGACACCATTGGCCACTGAGCAACTCCACTGGAGCAGTTGATTCAAGCCATGTCACATAGTTCAAGTTTGAAATGATTCTTTCTGTTTTGCTCCTGAGATACTGTACTGTACTGGTAATATTATTTATTTGTGTTAACTTCTGAATAAAACAACTTATTAAACACAAGTACATCTTATTGAACATTATTTTGATATTTCATTACCAATTATCATAGCAAAACAGCTTTTTCAAACAGTCTGTAATGCATTTTGGAAACGGGAGATGGGCTCATGGTGTAATGGGCCACCAGGCCTGAGAAACATAAGGAGGAAAGAAAAAGTAAGGACTTATTTCTGGTCATTATTTGGGTAGAACACACATATTTTGAATGCCTTCGGCAGTTTTTTTTTTTTTTTTTTAGCCATTTTAATCTAGATTAATCTAGATTAAATCCAGGATTGCAGATAGATTAATCTAGATTAAAAAAAATAATCTATGCCCGCCTCTAGTTTATATACATCTGTGTGAAAATACATATTCGACTGTTCCTTTAAGGGCTCTGAGGTATGGAGTAAGAGGATGACTTTTGACCTAATCCTTTTCTCTCCTAGCAAGGTTGTTTAGCATTCCAGTTAAGAACATAACAAACAACACCGCCTAGCCAAGGCTGGGTCTCCTTTGGGCAGACTTTGTTTACCTGTCTGGGTGTCTAGTGGACGCCATTTCAATTGTGTATGTAGTTCTGACCAGAGCTCTTTGTCATTTTATGGTCAGACGCTTGTGTGTGAACATTGTTGTCTCTGATTGTAAACTGTCCTTTTCTGCTGTGGCCACAGAGGAAATAATTAAACTTATGCTTTCTATTTTTTAATAACTTGACTCAGAATGATTTATACAACGGCTCATCTTTTGTCCTTTAGTATTTTCCATAACAATAGTCAAAGTCATGCCTTCAAGAGGAGTTAACTGAACTGTTAACTGAAGTTGTTTGAGTGTAGGGAACCTTTAAACTGCTTAGGATTTGGATGCTAATAAGGTTCAACAAGAGAAAGACAATGGTATGGTTGAGTGGCCTATCAAATCCTTAAACTTGTTTGGTTTTCATCTCTCTCCGTCTCTTTTTTGTATTTGTGTGTGCGCTCTTTGTGTGTGTGTGTGCGCATTCTTTTTATTTGTTTCTGTGTATAATTGTGTGTGTTTTCATGTGTGCCTGTGCATGAGTGTGTGTGTGCATGTGTAGCCGGTCTGATCTTGTCTGCGTTGTGTTTTAGTCGATTCAACCCCTGTTAAGGGATCGCCCTGAGTGGGAGTTGAACCCCGGACGCCCGCGTCGCGGGCGGCATCACAGACCACTAAGCAAGAAGTGAATTCACTTCTTGCTTCCGGGTCTGGATGCCTCTGGGGAGTGAGTTTACTTGCAGTACCGCTTACCATCCACAGCCACGTCACTACTTGTACCCGTGACTGTGGATATACTGCGGTACCTCCGTTACACTCACCCCCCTAAACTCACTCCACCCAGGGCATCCGGGTCTAACGGCACCACGTGTAGCCGGTCTGATCTTGTCTGCGTTGTGTTTTAGTCGATTCGACCCCTGTTAAGGGATCGCCCTGAGTGGGAGTTGAACCCCGGACGCCCAGGGGTCGAATCGACTAAAAAACACAACGCAGACAAGATCACACCGGCTACACATGCACGCGCATGTATGTGTGTACACTATATGTGTTGGTTGGTGAATGAGGCCACTATGGCTTCTGTTCTGTGGCTCAGCAGAAACAGCCTATTAAAACAGTGTCTGGTGTGCTCCTCTGTATGGCCTCTCTTAGGCAGAAAACCACCTTAATACAGACACCCGCATGAAAAGAGAGGGAGGGTTCTGAGCAACAGCGAGATACATACTCTCTCTCTCATGGTCTTGTGTAGCTCAAGTGCTTGGCGCTGAGCATAGTACTAACACCACTTTAGTGTCTCAAGGTTAGATTCACATGGGGCTATGGCCGTACTGAAACATGTATGTCATATATGTATGACACTCCGTTGTAAAATGCTTCGAGTAGTAGTGGTACTAGAAAAGTGCTATATAAATGCAATCATTGACCATATTCACACGGCGGCCATTTTACACTTATAACCGATGGTGTGAAAAGGAACCCAACCTGATCATGACCTAAGAGCAAAATGGCCGCCGTGTGACTATGGTTAATTTATTATACAATAATGTACAGGTGTTACATAATGTATAGTGGATATCTCTCTGCTCTATGTTGAGATGGAGAAACCACTGACAGTAGCAATCAGCAATCTCCCGCTATCTCAATGCACTGTAAATTAAGAGAGAGAGAGAGAGATACAATGAGGCCGTGTCCAGACGAAAACGATTTTGATCTTTTTCGTTTTCGTTTCGTTTTCATTTAAAAAAAGGTTTCCGTAAAAACGAAAAAGTCTCAAGAAATAAGTGCGTGCCACAAATTTACAAAATAAATGTCTTTCCTGTTTTAGACGTCGCTCTTTTATTTTGAAAACCCCCGACCGGACGTGTTGTCGTTGTTTTTCGATAACTTGTGTGGTCCGGTTCTATGCTTTTGAGCTGACGCTAGTTTCCAGAGACACACACCTCGGCGCAAATGAAGCTTACATGAGGAGGAGGAGGAAGAGCTGCTGATTATAATCGGCAGGAGAGAGAGAGCGTTCAAAGCTGTATATAATAGCCCCGTGGTGCGGTTGGAGGCAGCTCAAACTACCTGTGTTGTATTAAATTAATTGATTGATGTTTAACTTGTCCCTATGTGTCCAGACCTTTCGACTAGCAAACGCTGTCTGTATTTAACGTTACCTCAGGATACCATGTCTATTGTATTTAGTTGGTTAGCTATTTAGCTAATGTTGATAGCATAGCATCAACGCTAGCTCGCTGGCTACAGCTCAACATGGGAATACTATTTACTAAATGATGGAGGCTTTTTAATCGTCAAGGTAAGAGAGGATTTGTCATGATCAACTGAAGGCGTATGCAATGGAACAGTATGTGCTTGGCTACTACTTGGGTTTTCAGAAAAAGTACATTTAGCTGTAAAAGCCCTGTAACTGTAAAATAGCTTCTGTAACACTGTAAGGGAGATGTCAATCTGTTGTCGATGGTGGTTGTGATGTTTGGCTGAGTTTGCACATGCAGGAGAGGTGGGCTATCGCGTCATCGGTTCAGGAAAAGACTTGTATCGCTTGTAAAGATGGTGAAGCAAGGGGGGCGTCTTCAGAATTGCGCACTCTGGGTGCCGGTCTCAGAAAGTAGCGTCTTCAGGCTGCCAGAACGCAGTTCTGCGTGGATGAAAGGTACATACGATCAAATACTTTGACTGATGCGACCGAAATTGGTTTCGTCTGGACATGGCCTGAGAGAGAGAGACAGAGATGAGGTGATTAGGATTTATTGCTGTCAACCTTGCAACACTTTACTTGAGAATTTGTACTTTTACTCCACTACATTTCAAAGCAAATATTGTACGCTTTACTAATTTATTTACATTTGGCAACCGCATTCGTTATTATATTACTGGCGTTGCACACTAACTGGGTGTTGATTGAATACGCTTGCTTCCTATTTCTAAAAACATGTTTGTTTTCGCATGGTGGTACAATTGGAACGTGAGTGCAGTCAATAGTGCCAACAACATTGGGGAAGCCGACAACGTTAAAGAACTCCTGCTTTGTCTCCTCAATTTCCCGTCTGTCTTGGGGAAATTTGATGTATCTTGCCACTGGTACAACATCCCACATAGCCCTGCTGATGGATGGTTGTGATAGTCCAGAGGCACATGCTGCGATAGGTGTCTGGAAGGAGCCACACGCAAGAACCTGGAGTGTTGACAGCAGTTTGACAATGCCAGGTATTGCATGGGATCTCTGGGTAGATCAAGAATTGCTTGAGCTGGTGTAACGGGGAAGCCACAGTCACGGAAACAGGTGTGTTGATGAGTGACTGTGGCAGTGCGGGCTGGTAAATTAAACTCACTTCCCCATAACAGGGTTAACAGACGCATAGGTACGGTAGTTAGGAGTGAATTCACTTCTTAGTGCAGCGGTCTGTGTCGTCGCCCGCAACGCGGGAGCCCCCTGTTCGACTCCCCCTCGGGACATTAACATTCTCATTTAACATCAAACACAACGCAGACCAATATGATCCGTCACAGTGGTGCCCAGTGACCCGGATGTCCTGAGGGGCATGAGTTTAGGGAGGTGAGTGTAACGGGAAAGCCTGTGGGTATGTCCACAGTCACAGAAACAGGTGTGTTGACGAGTGACTGTGGCAGTGCGGGCTGGTAAATTAAACTCACTTCCCCATAACAGGGTTAACAGACGCATAGGTACGGTAGTTAGGAGTGAATTCACTTCTTAGTGCAGCGGCCTGTGTCGTCGCCCGCAACGCGGGAGCCCCCTGTTCGACTCCCCCTCGGGACATTAACATTCTCATTTAACATCAAACACAACGCAGACCAATATGATCCGTCACACTGGCAACCTGTGTCTCGCTTAAATAAAAAAGCGATATTCTCCCTCGAAATATTCTCCCACGAGCACGGCCTGGCTACAATCACTGCTGCCATTATCACCGGAGACACTGGCCATGACACCCCTCATAAATGCGCTTAGTTACCTCCAATTCTCTGAAGATGTAAATAACTTCACTTTAACTGCATGTGGTAATTAGTGCCGATCTTTGTGAATTGGAGTGTTTTTGCAATGAGGCATAGAAAGGGGCAAATGTTCCGCCCATATTACCCCATTTAAATACCCACAAATAGCACGGACGCACATAGACGCAATGATGATGGCAACGCAATTAGCACAGTATTTCACCCTAGCCTTTGGGGCTATTTGCACACTACAGGCATAGCGTAAGAAAAAGCCGCAATCCCTTTGTGAATTTGCCCGTGTGTGTTAGAGTGAGTGCTCCCTCAAATGCTGAGAATGGTGACAAGTTCAGTGAGAAAGTCATTAGGTCTGCCACTCATTACATTGTTTTTGCGTTACACGCGACGTGTCTGCGATGTGTTCTCACTCAACAGGAGGCGGAGGTCAGCTGTAGAGTCAGTCTCTGCCCATTTGTCTTCTTGGGGGGAGAGCGTGGCCCTCAGCATCTCTCCTCAACCGCTCCATTCTCCCCCTCTCTTAACCGGCGACCTTTAAACTTCATCAGTGTGACAGCGAACAGGAACCAAGGAGATCAACACCTCCCTCTCGCTAATAGCTGACGCCGTAGCTGAATAGCTGAAGAACCGTATCACTCTCTGTAAAGTCAACTCACAAGTGGGAGTGGGAATGTGATACGTCACGAGACAATACAAGATTCAAGATTCAAGAGGTTTATTTGTCACATGCATACCAGGGCATACAGTAAAATGCGGGTGGCCATGCCCGCTTTGATTGTGCAATAATACTAAATAATAAAATAAACATAAATATAATAAACAGGTAATAAAATAGACATAAAATAGGCATGACAAAATAGACATGCTAAAGTCCTGAGATAATGCAATACAATGTTAGCTACGAAATAAGGCACTGGGTCCTATGCACACACTATACAATATACAGTTTTTGCTCCTTATGCTATACTTGCTATTTCTAAACTATACTATACAAGAACCACATCAGTTATTTCCTTACCTTTATTTTCCTCTTTCCTTTAAAGGTCCTGTGTCTTATAAATGACCTTTTCCAGTGTTTAGCATTGTTTTATATCAATGGGGGTTAGTATCAATGGGTCCGTGTCTCTAATTACCATTTTGGCGGATTGCTCTAATTCAGTTGAGACAATCTCCTCCCCCAGTGAATTAGGTCATTCTGATTTGACTCGCAATGCGACATAGCAAGGAGCTGATTGAGCTGATTGTGATCTGATTGGCTCTGTGGTTGGAGCCAATGCCGGCTCTGTGGTTGGAGCCAATGCCCACAATCTACCTTTATTTAGAGCAGACCGCAAGGAAGGAAGTGCAGTGAGTTAGCCTAATGTAAAAAATATGAGCAAAACACGCAGGCCATGTGCTGTTCCTGGCTGCCAAGCTGCTAATACGTCTTTGCACATGTTTCCTGATGATGTCGTGCTTCGCTAGCAACAAGTTCAACTCATGTTCAGCCCTATGTTACTCATTAGCACTAAAAGTGATTTTTCTTTATTGTGTACGAAACTTCAGAATTTTATCTTTCAAAAGAGACCAGGCTTATGCATGTGCTATAACCATAAAGTATAAAGATAAGCTTTGCAAAAAAAAGTATGCAGTCCTCAAGTTCAAGTAAACAAAATGTACACTTTTCTGGGCGCATGTTATGTGGTTAAATTTGGGATATTGCAACCACTGCAGAAAATTTTTAGTACACAAGTTCACGTTCAACTCAAGTTCAGACCTATTATGCTACTCTATTTCATTAGCACTAAAAGTGATTTTCCTTTTTTGCATTAGTAACTTCAGAATGTTATCTTTCAAAAGAGACCAGGCTTATGCATGTGCTATAAGCATATGTATAAAGATAAGCTTTGCAAAAAAAGTATGCAGTCCTCAAGTTCAAATAAAAAAAGAATTGCCGCTTTTCTGGGTGCATGTTTCCAAGCATATGTTAAAACAATAAAGGCATCTTTGAGTAAACTTTGAGTAGAGATTCAAGATTCAAGAGGTTTATTCATCACATACAGTACAGTACACAATACATACTGAAATGAAGGTGGCCATGCCCGCTTCGATTGTGCAAAGTATCATTAAGTATCTATAGAATGACCTCCTAGACCCTAATCAGTCTGGCTTCCGGACTGGCCACTCCACAGAAACGGCCCTCATTGCGGTCACAGAGGCACTTCACTTAGCAAAAGCGAAAGGCCTCTCCTCTGTCCTGATTCTCCTAGATCTATCTGCAGCCTTCGACACAGTCAACCATCAGATCCTCCTTGCGGCCCTCGCAGGAATGGGAGTGGCTGCGCTGACATGGCTGACATCATACCTCAACGACCGCTCCTACCAAGTGTCATGGAGAGGGACTCTGTCGGCCACCCGCCCCCTGCGGATGGGTGTCCCCCAGGGCTCGGTCCTAGGACCCCTTCTCTTCTCCCTCTACACTTAATCACTCGGTAACATTATCACGTCTCATGGCTTCTCATATCATTGTTATGCCGATGATACTCAACTCTTCCTCTCCTTCCCTCCCTCAGATATCCACGTCTCTGAGCGGATCTCGGCCTGTCTGTCCGACATCTCCGCCTGGATGACGACCAACCACCTCAAACTGAACTTAAGCAAAACAGAATTGCTCCACCTGCCGGCCAAATCCTCCCCCCTGACCGACCTCTCCATCACAGTCGAGAATGCAGCTGTGACCGCATCCCCGACCGCCAAGAACCTTGGTGTTGTCCTCGACGACAAGTTGAACTTCTCTGCTCACATCGCAGCGACAACCAGAACCTGCAGATTCCTCCTGAGCAACGTCAGAAGGATACTCCTATCCAAGCTCCCGGAGGGTCATCAAAAAGAAGCCGCCTATTCTCAGTCCTTGCCCCACAATGGTGGAATGAACTACCCATCCCAGTTAGGACAGCCGAATCCCGTCCAATCTTTCACTGTCGACTAAAGACTCACTTCAACCATTATCTGAAATGATAATTTTTTTTTTTTTTTTTTTTTTTTTTTTTAATTTTAAAATTTTAAAAATCTAACCCTGACTAACCTTACTGTCATGCACTTGTCCTAATAAACTAACCTACACTGTAACACGCAACACTTTGATGAACATTTTTACTCAGCTGATAGAGTTGTACCCTTCTTGCTGTCTTGTCGTACAGAACTTGTAAGTCGCTTTGGATAAAAGCGTCAGCTAAATGACTAAATGTAAAATGTAATGTATCTCGAGGCTGAGGCCAGCATGTCCTCTTTTTTGGAAATCAAAATATGGTCACCCTATGTTACATATACTGTATAGTGGATATCTCTCTGCTCTATGTTGAGATGGAGAAACCACTGACAGTAGCAATCAGAAATCTCCCACTATCTCAATGCACTGTAAATTAAGAGAGAGAGATACAATGAGGCCTTGTCCAGACGAAAACTATTTAGATCTTTTTCGTTTTCGTTTAGTTTTCATTTAAAAAAAGGTTTCCGTAAAAACGAAAACGTCTCAAGAAACTAATCATGACACAAAAGCATACAGAAAAAACTCGACCAGCAGCCAATTATATATAAAATAAATCAGCACTCACCAAGCTGTTGACGTCAGCAACAAAAACGTCTTGCGTTGAATAACGTTAACAAAACTTCGCCAACCGGCTGCTACATCCAAGAAAAAATTAAAACGTTCGCCAACTGGCTATATTCCAACTTCAAACAACAATTGAACCACAATCGGTCTGCTGTTCATTTGTTCACCATCCACCGTTTATGTCCTTCAGCACTGTTCTACTGTCCTCGAATTCTCCCTGCGGTAATTACATCCAAATGTTTTGTCGTCTCTCAGCGAGAGAAAGGCTGGATCGTATGTGGAGGTCCTCTCTGGACCTGTCTTGGCTACTATGCGTGTGTGAGTTGAGACCCCTGGTCTCAGATTGCAAGTGTAGGCGTGCAAATAAACAAGACGCCGGACCACCGCTCTTAGTGCATTCAGATGCCAGGAGTTTTAAATGATTTCTCCTGGAAACTCACACTATTCTGCAGAGACAAACAGAGCCACTATAACAAGGTCTCGTTTGAGTCATCTAATAAGCAATAGTAACTGGTGTTCACAAGTAGTTGAATTAAAACTAGGTATTCAATCAAATAAGTGTAAGGGGCTGAGGGGAATGGTGATCAATGGATGCTATGTTCCTGCCTGTTGGCTCCCCCAATGGAGAGAAGAAGACTGACAGCTGCACACATGCAGACACACACACACAGCTGTCTTTTAATTAGCAATCAGCATGCCTCTCCAAGAGGACAGACCAAGAACATCAGAGGGTGTCTTGGAATGGAGAGTGGGAGAGCTATGGGGAGACAACCAAACTGTGAGTTAAACAGCCGGTAAGCCGGACAGCGGCCCGGCCTAGTTAAAGACTGGACTATAGCAAAGACAATTCGGTGCTTCACTGGGAGCCAGTATGATTTTTGTTTGTTTCTTAATTTTCTGTTTTGTTTAAATAAATGCCCCTGGCCATTGTCCAGCGGGGAGCTAAAGCTGTTTGACTGTGTGTTTGATTATTTGTACAACCATATTGCACCTTCCACCTACCCCTGTCTGCTACCTTTGTTACATAAGCTAGACATGAAATATATCAATCTTCATCGTCGACGGTAGGTATCTTCCTCTGGTCTGGTCTGGTCCGTGTGTGTGTCTCTCTTGTGTTCAAAAATAGTATCATTGCCAGTAGGCTTTAGTGATCATAACATCATTGCAGTAGCAAGGAAAACTAAGGTGCCAAAAGCTGGGCCTAAAGTTATATACAAGAGAATGTACAATAATTTCAATGAAAATGTGTTTGTTGAAGACTTAAACAAGATACAATGGGATAATGTGACTGAACTAACGAGTACAGAGAATGCCTTACAATTATTTATAAAACTGTTCTCATCCATCTGTGACAAACACGCCCCTATGAGGAAATTAATGGTCAAAACAACTAAAGCCTCTTGGCTTGATTTCGAATTGAGAAGCTGTATTAAAGGGAGGGATCAATTGAAAAAAGGATGCTATTGCATCCGGTAGCTCGGATGATTGGCAGGCCTACCGTTTCCTGAGAAACAAAGTCACCAAAATGAATACACAGAAGCTGAAAACAGGCTGAAGTTAAACATCTCAACTTTTAATCAAAACGCTCTTCCCTCTGTGGGCAGAGTTCTATAGGTCCCTGTGCTCATTTAGGAGCCAAGTTTTACTGTCCCAGTTGCCCACAGCTGCTTTAAGATCATATGCAAATTAGAGTCCCTTTGTCTCAGTTCCTGGCTGTGGGCTATTCTGGTCAGATAACCCCAGCAATGTCCGATTCCCAGGGCTCTAGTATTTACACGATAGTGTTTTTATGGCCCTTATCATGTGCTGGCATCCTGTTCCCATGCATGCCCGCTGGCTCTGTTTGGACAGCTGGGCCAGAGAGACCGAATTGTCCCCCACTGACTCAGCTGTCCAAATGTATCTCCTAGTTTAGGACCTCCTGTGGGCACATAGCCATCTTTAACGAAAAAGACAATATTATATCTCAATTTGATTATGACTATTTCCAAAAATGCAGCTTTCCCAGACGCATTGGGAACTTTCAAAAGCTCTCCCTTTCCCTAATTCCCTATCTGTTAACACTTTGATTGCCGGAAAACGCTTTTTCACGTCATTCAGAGCCATGCTAAAGGTGCCGAGGACGCCGTAACTCCTCTTTGATATCAATATTTCAAAAATCTGTGATCGAAATCATATTTTCTTTCCGGAGCCCTGAGATGTGCTGGTGGGCTCCCACCAACTGTCTAACGGTTCGAGAGCGCCATCTGGTGGCCGATCGGCAAACAGGAAGTGCTCATCCATATGAGCTCCGGGCACTCGCGTCCGGTAGCCGGACTCCATCTCAACACACTGGATGATCAATCGCTCGCCCTAACTCAATAAACAACGTTATTTGGACGTATATAGTATTATACAAGCTGGAAATGGTTCATCAGGATAAACATCCCATAATCGAAAACGGTCCACACCACGCTGATCGTCCAACGGCGCGAGGAAGATACGGTAATATTCAGCGTTATTTTTGAACGTGTTCCATATAAACTGTTATGATGAACATATGACCCACACTAGATGAATGATATAACGCTGCCCACGGAATTATAAACGATCCCCCGCCCATCCGGTCATCATCAGATCATACGTAGATCATTCTAGAAGTACGTCCAATTGAAATTTTTTATATCGCCCCCATTGCCATCAAACTGTATTTCATCATCAATATAATGCATTTGGGGCTATAGATCACATTCTGGAGAAAGCTGCAGAAAGAGATGAAAACATACTTATACATTAGACCATACTTTACTATGAATATGTGAATGAAAAAGTTTAACGTTGCTACACAATGAACAATAATGGCAATGGCCCTAATAATGGCAATGTAGCAATAGAATTTAAAAAGTTATAGCCATGCAAAGAAGGGGTACTTCTCCATAGACAAATAGAGCTGGCAATCTATGGTATATCATGAATTTAACCCATGGCAATCAAAGTGTTAACTTATCCATCGCGACTCAGAGACACGAGGCTCTGACTCTCTGATCTCTGATGACAGCTGGTGCAAAACAGAAAGTGAAAGCAGTGCGAGGCGCGCACAAAAAAAGAAAAAAGAAAAAAAATACCCTGAATTATTTATTTAAAAACAAAGCCCCACCCAGCCCGACCCATTGGGTCGGGTAGGGCCCCGTCGGCCTCGGGCAGGGATGCAGTGCACTAGTGTGTACCGCACATTTTTGCAATGACGACGTTGAGAATCAAGCACTTTATAATGCTGGGGTGGTTTCCAAGCTGGTTCTAAAGAAAGGAGTTGTACCAAGTGTTCGGGACCCAACAGAAACAGTAAGTATGTCATAATTAGTCAGCTAACTAAATAATTGTTGCTAGCTTAGCTAATGTTATCAAGCAACCGTGTGTGTGTTTGTGTGTGTGTGAGACAGAGTGAGAGAGTGTTCTGTGTTTGCGCAAAAAAAACATTATCCTTCCTGTCATTTGTTTTCTATATACCCAAAATTGTATGCTTGTGTATTCTGAACGATTGATTATGTTCCTTGTGTGTGTTTTTGGGGGGGGGGGGGGGGGGGGGGGGGGGTCTTAGCTCTATTTATTGCATAATGCTACCTAATTTACCCGAAGAAACAAAATCGCGATTTTTTTATTTGTTTGTCATGACAAACCAATTACATAATCCAACATATGTGTAAAGGCACAACATATTCCAGTTAACGGTATCTTTTTTTAATGATTCGTTACAGCGCAATCAATACTTCCATGCGTTCGGGACCTCCATGTTTTGGGGGTATTCATCAGAAAAATCGGATCCGGGATTCGGCTCCCATCAGTCGGGCAAGAACTGCGGGTTTTCAGCCTCTCTCCTCTCTCCTGGAGCTTAAGGGGGAGCATATTATTCCTGCCTCTGAGGAGCGCGTCGCGGCTCATGCGCTCGCTCGGCCAATCAGAGAAACGCGGAAGTGCATGTTGGTTGCCTTAAGTGTTCACGCGTCCAGCCCTGACCCTTAGTGCGCTCTGCTGTGCGCACCACTCTCTGTAGGGCCTTCCTGTCCTGGGTCGTGCTGTTTCCAAACCAGGCAGTGATGTTTCCAGTCAGAATGCTCTCTACAGCCCCGGAATAGAAGGAGTGTAGTATCTTCCTTAATTGTCTCAGGTGATAGAGGCGCTGTTTCACCTTTTTTACCACAGAGACTATGTGTGTTGTCCATGTCAGGTCCTCTGTGATGTGGACTCCCAGGTACTTAAAACTGCTCACCCTGTCCATGATAGCCCCATTTATCCACAGTGGCGCGTGTGTCCCCTGCTGTATTCTCCTAAAATCCACGATCAGCTCCTTGGTTTTACCAATGTTCAGGAGTAGGCTGTTATCCCAGCACCAGCGTGCCAGTACATCAACCTCCTCCCATTAGGCCTTCTCGTTGTTGTTAATACTCAACGTCTACTGTCTTTAACTATGAATAACAACAATCTTACCTACAGTAACCATCCTCAGGTAATAAAGTTTGTTTAAAAACTCAGAATGAGTCACAGATTCAGCTGTATAGGCTCAGAGATAATTCAAATAAGCCCATTACACAGATACAATTATCATAATATTATTTGAATCCATAACAATACAAAGGGAATGGTAATGCGTCTAACATAAGTAGCAACCTAGTTAGATGAGGAACTTGTGTGTGATTAGCTCAATTGGAACAGATATACTGTAGACGCACACGGGCGCATGCTCGCACGTACACACACAGTATGTACACGAACACACAGACAAGTCACACATGTGTGCACATACTTCCCACTCAAACACAGACAAGTCACACATGCGTGCACATACTTCCCACTCACACACAGATAAGTCACACATGTGTGCACATACTTCCCACTCACACACAGACAAGTCACACATGCATGCACATACTTCCCACTCACACACAGACAAGTCACACATGCATGCACACTGCACATACTTCCCACTCACACTCTCCTATACATTATAGGTGTGAATCAGTCAACAACCCAACGCAGGTCATGCAGTGTCTCAAGCCTTGGAAATGCTGCAGCGCTAATGGGGAGAGTAAAGTTCATGTATATCAATCACGGTGAAGATGGTGGGAGTAGCTCCCTGGCATAGGCTCTACCAATCACTTACACACACGCACACACACATACCATATCTTTCTGACCCCCTCTCTCCCTCTCCCTACCGCTCCATCTCTATCTCCCCTCTTCCCTCTATCCCTGGGCATCTTAATGAGGGGAGGTGGTCCTGGGTATCTTAATGACATGCAGGTCCACTCTCTATCCTACCCAGACGACAGCAGGCAACACATCAGAGACAAACTCTCCGATACCTTCTTGTCTCTTAATAATGAGGACTGATAGTGAGGCTGAGGCACACACACACACACACACACACACACACACACACACACACACACACACACACACACACACACACACACACACATAGCTAGGGCTAATAAATAGGACTATTAACCAAACACTGAACAATGTTAAGAGGTAAAATACACCTGTAGGGGCTGTGGTAATGAAGCAATGCATGACTAATTGGTTAGGGGGAAGTAATCATGTGTGTTCGATAATGTTGAGTTAAAGTATGGATGGTCCATTTTAGGAATACATTTGTCTTCTGCTGTAAGGATAAACACCATCATTAGAATGGATGAAATCTCCCCCGTAGGTGATACAGTAGGAGATACAGTAGGCAAACGTTGGATCCCGGCCTCTCTCCAAACTTTGGCGGGAAAAAACTTTGGTTTAATATAAAAGTCTGTTCAGAAACTTTGTTTAACCCTTGTATTGTGTTAACTCCCACGCTGTAAGGGTAATACCCTCTAGTACCATGTACTGTTGATTGAAACCTTTATTAAAAATGTACATTGAAGTTTTACCCTAATTTGCAATGTTGTCAAGATAACAAGTTCAAACAATTCCAGTGTCCGTATATAAAGTGGAAAAACATGCTGAGGTAGGCACGTTTGTGATCATGTTTTTACCATGGGATGGTGGGGTATTGATTTTTTGTGTGAGTTGAAGATCATTCCAGGAAGCTGGTGTATCAAAACAAAAGGCTCTGAACTTATCAGACTGAACTTGTGAGACCTCAAGTGTAAGCCAATCATTTGAGCATGTCAATAAGGTTAATAAGGTAGATACTGTAGTATTACCTTGTAGTGCTCTTTGGCTATCTGAAATGATTTGATTATGTAGCATAGTTTCTCAAGGGGTTTTAGTAATTTTTTCCACAATACACGGCTATAACATTTTGGGTTACTTTAGAATAGACTAACATGCTGAACATGCGACATTAAACAATTAAACAATAAAACATTTCTATTTTACCCTTTCCTCAAGAACATTCTTCAACATCAACTAGCAAAATGCCCAGACGGAATGGGCCAAGAAAGTCGAAAATCGAAGGAGAAACATACAGAGACAGACATACAGAGATTCCTTGCATTATATGCAGCTCATTTGATGCAGGAGCTCGTCGCACAGCGCGGAGCGGCATCCCTGGTGAGCGTGTGGCCTATTGATAGAAGTATCCAGGCGATGCAGAAAAACACAATCACACAAGGACCTGACACCTGTTGTTTTTGTTGTGCATCGGCAGAGGTGACCACAGAAATGAAAAGCAGGCAAGATTCTGACAGATTTCTTTTTTTTCCGTTAGTGATTTAGAGTTTTGCACCATGGTGGGATGGAACAAGGTCCACTCTCTGCAATATAATACAATACAACACGTCTGTTCAGAGAGGGAGTACAGACAGAGAGGGAGTACAGAGAGAGAGGGAGTAGAGAGAGAGAGGGAGTAGAGAGAGATGGAGTAGAGAGAGAGAGAGTAGAGAGAGAGGGAGTAGAGAGAGAGTACAGAGAGAGAGTACAGAGAGAGAGAGAGAGAGAGAGAGAGTGTTTGATTGTTTTGTTTTGTTTGGCTTTGGCAATGTAAACGTATGTTTCCCATGTCAATAAAGCCCATTTGAATTGAATTGAATTGAGTACAGAGAGAGAGAGAGTACAGAGAGAGAGAGTACAGAGAGAGAGAGTACAGAGAGAGAGTACAGAGAGAGAGTACAGAGAGAGAGAGAGAGTACAGAGAGAGAGTACAGAGAGCGAGTACAGAGAGAGAGAGTACAGAGAGAGAGAATACAGAGAGAGAGAGTACAGAGAGAGAGAGTACAGACAGAGAGAGAGTACAGACAGAGAGAGAGTACAGACAGAGAGAGAGTACAGAGAGAGAGAGAGTACAGACAGAGAGAGAGTACAGAGAGAGAGAGTACAGAGAGAGAGGGAGTACAGAGAGAGAGTACAGAGAGAGAGTACAGACAGAGAGAGAGTACATACAGAGAGAGAGTACAGAGAGAGAGAGAGTACAGAGAGAGAGAGAGAGTACAGAGAGAGAGAGTACAGAGAGAGAGTACAAGAGAGAGTACAGAGAGAGAGTACAGACAGAGAGAGTACAGAGAGAGAGGGAGTACAGAGAGAGAGTACAGACAGAGAGAGAGTACAGACAGAGAGAGAGTACAGAGAGAGAGAGTACATACAGAGAGAGAGTACAGAGAGAGAGAGTACAGAGAGAGAGAGTACAGAGATAGAGTACAGAGAGAGAGAGTACAGAGAGAGAGTACAGACAGAGAGAGTACAGAGAGAGAGGGAGTACAGAGAGAGAGAGTACAGAGAGAGAGTACAGAGATAGAGTACAGAGAGAGAGAGTACAGACAGAGAGAGTACAGAGAGAGAGGGAGTACAGAGAGAGAGTACATACAGAGAGAGAGTACAGAGAGAGAGTACAGAGAGAGAGAGTACAGAGAGAGAGGGAGTACAGAGAGAGAGTACAGACAGAGAGAGAGTACAGACAGAGAGATAGTACAGAGAGAGAGTACATACAGAGAGAGAGTACAGAGAGAGAGTACAGAGAGAGAGTACATACAGAGAGAGAGTACAGAGAGAGAGTACAGAGAGAGAGTACAGACAGAGAGAGAGTACAGAGAGAGAGAGTGCAGAGAGAGAGAGTACAGAGAGAGAGTACAGAGAGAGAGAGAGAGAGAGAGAGAGTACAGAGAGAGGGAGAGTACAGACAGAGAGAGAGTACAGAGAGAGAGTACAGAGAGAGAGAGAGAGTACAGAGAGAGGGAGAGTACAGACAGAGAGAGAGTACAGACAGAGAGTAAATAAGAACGATATTCCATTTGTTCCATCCAGTTTAATAAGGGACGATGACAATATACAAACAAGTCTCGGACGACTGCAGGTGTATTTACAAGTAGCGTCTCAACTTCCTGTTCCGGTCGCTGCGCTACTGTGCAGGACCGTCTGTTATAGAGGCGCTGTCTAGATATTCTCTATCTCCCCCAGAGTCTTTAACATACTGTGTAAAGGCTGAGATATTTTTTTATAAACGAACACACAAAAATGTGAATAAATGCCTGTATAACCCACACCCAGGTTATGTAACTATAAATCATGTGTCCATTATGTGACTAGCCCATGAAATAGTCCCTGTGCCAAGCAGGCGCTCTGGTTGCCCTGGTGGATCGGCGTAATTCCGCCCTAGGTGCAGGGGGGCGTACTGGGTGGGAGGTGGGCCACTACGGCGTTGTCATCCGGAAGATCCATAAGTGATGGCCATGTGGTGCCAACCGGCCTACGTGACATGGCGTCCGCCGCCTTGTTCCTCATACCCAGGACATGCATGATGCGGAAACGATAACGCAAGGTCTTCTCCTTGAGGTTCCATAGGCGGGGGTTCGGTATGTCATTGAGCGCCCTGTCTGCAAGGAGTCTCAGCAACGGCTTATGGTCTACCGCTACAATCAAGTCCTCGCATCCCAACACAAAGTAGCGTGCCTTGTCCAATGCGTCCACGACCGCAAGAGCCTCGCCCTCTATGGGCGCGTATCTGGACTCCGCCGCATGTGTGATTCTGCTGCCAACCAGGGTTATCTTCCACCCATCGGTGCAGCAGAAGGGTCTGACTGGCGTACATCGGCAGTGTTTTTGGAATAACCAGAATCCAATGCCCTCCTTTGACCAGTCCGTGGCGATACATGTTGGCTTGGGTTTGTCAAAGATGCGGACACCACGCTCAATTTCTTGGATGATCACATCCTTTGACTCACGGAATATCTCGTCCAACTCCGTGGACCACTCAAAGCGTTCTCCACTCTTCAGGAGCTTCCGGAATGACTGCATACGCTCGGCCATGCTGAAAGCGTAGGCCACCTGGTTGACCAGCCCGAACCACGACCTGATGTCTGTGACATTACGTAGTTGTGGGAAGTCGTGTATCGCCTCCAGGTGGCAACTGCATGGTCGCACGTCAGTCATAGTGATTGTAAAGCCTGCGTAGTCCACCGTGGGTGCGCTAAAGACGAACTTCTCCGGGTTGAGGACTATTCCATTCCGGCCGCATATGTCCAGCCATTGGACCGCCTGGAAATAGCTCTCCTCAATTGTGTCTGACCATAGTAGCATGTCGTCTATGCACTTCGTTTTGTAACTGTCCCCCGATGCCATGTACCCCTGCGGGGCCGACAGGTAGCGGCACGGTGGTGTAGTGGTTAACACTGTCGCCTCACAGCAAGAAGGTCCAGGGTTCGATTCCCGCTTGGGGACCAGGTTTCCATGATGCCAGGTACTCAGGTGGGGTATCTCCCAGGCCTTTCTGTGTGGAGTTTGCATGTTCTCCCCGTGCTCGCAAGGGTTTCCCCCCCGATAAGATAAACCCAATGGAAAAACATGCACAACAACAGATCGCTAACGCTGTGGCGTCCTTTGACGAAGACGGACAGGAGCACTTGGATTGGTCCCCTGGCGCGGCTCACGTTGACGCCTGTCTGCTCTCGGCTGCTCTTGCGGGGGAAGGACGACGGGATGGGTTAATCGCAGAGACGAATCACATCGGCGATCCTACAGAGACAATGCATGCGTGTGTGTTCCGGTGTGTATGTGTGTGTTGAGGATAATTGCTTGCATGCCAATTAAAGTGCTCTGAGCAGGTCCTGCATTATTATTATTATTATTATTATTATTATTATTATTATTAGGTACTGGTAGTGCCCCCATGGGGTTATGAACATCGTCTTGTGGCGATCGTCCTTATGTAATGGGACGCTGTTGTAACCGTTCCAGGCATCGAACACAGTCCTGAGTTTCCCGTTAGGCACACATCTCGCTTGGTGGAATGGAGATTGGGTGTGGTGGGTCTCGCAGAGTGCATACCTGTTCAGGGCCTGGAAGTCGACAGTGCGTCGCGGTTTGCCTGTCTTCTTCACGCAGATCACCATGCGATGACACCACGTCACCGGTGTACCGATGAACACGCCGAGGCGGACGTCCTGGTCGAGGCCTGCCTTTACCTCCTCTTGCCAGTGTAGGGCCACGGGGATGGGGGTGTGACAGGCAACCGGTGTCGCATCCTCATTAAGCATGAGGCGGAGTGGTGGGCCGGTCATTTTCAGTAGCGTCTGGTGGGGGCATGTGTTAAATGTGCTCTGGGCGTACAGTTCTAACAAGTGCCTCCGTAACGCCTTCCTGTTAGCCTCGATCGCCAACATGGGGAGTGTGGTCGGCCTGGTCTGCGGCTCCGCACGCCGCGGGCAGTCACATACTTCTGATGTCGCCAGATTTACCTCCCCGAGTGTAGGGAACTGGGCGGAGATCATTCCCAGGTCCACGCAGGCTGCGCGGGAGAGAAATATGCGGTCTGAGGTGTCCGTCACATACGCGATTTGGCGTGTCTCTAACCTTCGAGCGTCACCACTGTTGCCGGCGAATCTGACTACCGCAGCTCCGAGGATCCGAATGGACCCTGGATCTCAAACCCTGCCCTCTTTTCTTGATCCTCCAATCACAACTGTCCGAGGTAAGCAACAGTTGACTTTAATGCCGATCAGGCAGCTTTGGCATCCCGTATCGGCCATAGCAGTCAGGGATACTGCACAGTGCGTTTTAGGAGGTCAAAACCCAGAGCCTTGTAATCCTCGTGCTTGGTGGTGAGAGTGAGGTTGACGTATGGCTGCGGGCTGGACGCACGCTTCATCCACTTGTCACACATGTCATTGTACAGGTGGTGAGCGAGGGGAAGTGTGCGTAACTCGCCATCTGCACTGATTGTGCATAGCTCAACGAATGCCGCTGTCTCCTTGTCACACGTCCAGTCAGTCTCCTCGGGTGAGGGCCTAGTCGATCGGCCCCACCCAGGCAGGCCCTCTCGAGGTGATTCTGGCGGCCACACTTCCGACACTTTCTACCGTATGCGGGGCACGCAGCACGTCTGGCGTGCCACTGGGGTGTTTTGCCGTGGCCCACCTCGCCGCAGTGGATGCATACCCCTTCGGGCTTGGCCTTTGGTTTCTCTAGCCTGGCTCCTCCTCTGGCGCGGGTGTCCTGTTGTCTCACCCGCCTGTACGAACTGCTGACCGTGTCCGCGCTCTGAGGGTCAAGGAGGCGCGCTGCCGAGCGCTTTCCAGACTCCTTAGCCTCGATATACTCGATCATGTCCTTTAGTGGCATGTTCTGGTTCTTCTCACCGAGCAGGTCGAGCTGTATTTCCGAATCCGCAATGCCACGGGCAATCACGTTGCATAGGATCTCTTCCGTGAAGTCGTCGACTCTGTCGCACCCTGTGCATTTCATCTGGTACTTGTCACGTGTCCGCCTGCCCCTTGATGCGGGCGTGGAACGACCGAATGGGCTCTTCATATCCCTGCCGCATGTTAGACAGGGCTGCCAGAGAGATACTATTAGACAGAGAGAGAGTACAGAGAGAGAGAGTACAGACAGAGAGAGAGAGTACAGAGAGAGAGAGAGAGTACAGACAGAGAGAGAGTACAGAGAGAGAGTACAGACAGAGAGAGAGAAAGTACAGAGAGAGAGAGTACAGAGAGAGAGAGAGTACAGACAGAGAGTACAGAGAGAGAGAGAGAGTACAGACAGAGAGAGAGTACAGACAGAGAGAGAGTACAGAGAGAGAGAGAGTACAGAGAGAGAGTACAGAGAGAGAGACTACAGACAGAGAGAAAGTACAGACAGAGAGAGAGTACAGAGAGAGAGAGAGAGAGTACAGAGAGAGAGAGAGAGAGTACAGACAGAGAGATAGTACAGACAGAAAGGGAGAGAGTACAGAGAGAGAGTACAGACAGAGAGCGAGAGAGTACAGAGAGAGAGAGAGTACAGAGAGAGAGTACAGACAGAGAGAGAGTACAGAGAGAGAGTACAGAGAGAGAGTACATACAGAGAGAGAGTACAGAGAGAGAGTACAGAGAGAGAGTACAGACAGAGAGAGAGTACAGAGAGAGAGTACAGAGAGAGAGTACAGACAGAGAGAGAGTACAGACAGAGAGAGTACAGAGAGAGAGAGTACAGAGAGAGAGTACAGACAGAGAGAGAGAGTACAGAGAGAGAGAGAGAGAGTACAGAGAGAGAGAGAGTACAGAGAGAGAGTATAGACAGAGAGAGAGAGAGAGAGAGAGAGAGAGAGAGAGGGAGTACAGACAGAGATAGAGTACAGAGAAAAATGTATTAATTCATTCATACCTTTATTTACATCTCGGGAAATCCTTGATGGTGGCCCTCATTTACAATGATGCCAAGCTTACAGACAGCACTGTCGAGATTCAAGTGTATTACAACATTAAAAACAAAAGGCAGACTTTCCATGCTCAGTCTGCCTTCTGGGGTCATCTGAGCGTGTCAGAGAAGCTCCAATCTAGAGTGAGTGAGTGAGTGTGTTGGAGAGAGAGATGGATAGAGAGAGAGAGAGATATTGTAAGAGAGAGACAGAGAGAAGAGATGAATATGGACTCATGATTAGTAGCCTAATGTAAACACTTTCTTGGCTCACTTACAGTTCAGCAATTACAGCTATTTTGTATTGAAGGCTTGTGTTTACAAAATCAATAGATGGTCAAAACATGATGCCTTGGCACGCCAGCACACCCCATACCTCCCAATAGTTGCTGAGGAGTAGTTTAAGTTTTTTACCAGGGGACACACATCCACACGCATGTTCACACACACACACACGCACGCACGCACGCACGCACGCACGCACGCACGCACGCACGCACGCACGCACGCACGCACGCACGCACGCACGCACGCACGCACGCACGCACGCACACACACACACACACACACACACACACACACACACACACACACACACGCACGCACGCACACACACACACACACACACACACACACACACACACACACACACACACACACACCTTCTATAGCTCCAGGATATAATATTTCACCCTTTCAGCTTTCTCTGGCATTAACAGCCTTAACCCAAGTAAACTTATTTCTCCAATATGCTGAGCTTTCAACGATGGAGGGAGAACTGTTTATTTCCCCCAATTTTTTTAAAAACCTTCGAGGCCAAAATGTCAATTACTTCTGATGAAAAGACGTCTCGCACGGAATGCAGAGCTAAGGTGAAACGCGGTCAGGTGGAATCCTGGGTCTGTGTCGCCCCGAGGCTTGGATCTGCTCACGATGTTTCCCTGTTAGCCTCATCAGCACTACTCCTGGTAGAGTTTGGTCTGTCCCCTGAAGTGACGTGCACTGTAAGAAAAAAAAGCTGCAAGAAAACGGTAAATGTCTGGCATCAATGGTTGCCAAATACTTACTGTCAAATTACAGTGAAATCAAAATACATTTACAGATTACAACCTTTATTTAATGGTTAATATTTTGATAAAAGGTAATTTACTGTATTTTTTTTGGCATTTACACTTAAAGTAGAAAAACCAAAGTAATCTGTAAAATAATAGTGAATTTCCCGTGAAAAAACATAAATCTTTTACAGTGATAGGAGCGCTTTGTGTGTGTGTGTGTGTGTGTGTGTGTGTGTGTGTGTGTGTGTGTGTGTGTGTGTGTGTGTGTGTGTGTGTGTGTGTGTGTGTGTGTGTGTGTGTGTGTGTGTGTGTGTGTGTGTGTGTGTGTGTGTGTGTGTGTGTGTGTGTGTGTGTGTGTGTTGGAAAGGGAGAGGAAGCATACTCTTCTGTCATCCTGAACCAGAGCACTGGCAGTGAGACTGTTAAGGCTCCACATGGAGGGCTTATGAATGAGTACCCGAAGCGTATCGCCAGGGTTTCAGGAACTATCACGAGTCTGGGAGACAAACTTATGTGTAGTTTGCCAAACAGAAGGAAAACTTGTTTGACAGATGGCGCACGTCTCAGATGACTGAGTCTAAAGATAGATGTTCTCCTAAAGGACGGTGTTCCCGACGGCCGTTTTAACATAACTAAATTAACATAAGGTATCGGAGATGGGCGAGGCTGGCCGAGGAGTTTGTGTTGACACACAAATCCGTCTTTGAAAAAAAACATTGCGTAGGGGTGAGGATCATTCTCGTGGGAAGTCTGCTTCCACTGGTCCTGCTCCATTTATTCCAAATGCTGGAGTAAATCCTGGTGGTTCTGGTTGTACTGTACATCCCTAGGGAAGGTTTGTTTCTGTGATGATTGTAGTTTTGTTCCTTTGTGTTTTATTGTATAGTGTGTAGTGTGTCTGTTTCTTTTCCCCGGCTTCCCCTTCCCTTCTCTATTAGCTCCTTTCCTACAGCATCACAGGGGGGCGTGGCTGACCAGGTGGCACACCGGCTTTCACTCATCTCATCCAAACTCCCAGACATTAAAACCCTGGTTGGATGTACACTCCAGTGCCAGATAATTCCGTCTCGTCGGTACCCAGTGTTGAACCTTCCGTAATTTTGGTGAACTATTGTGCTCCGGTGGTTTTTATACATTTTTTACTCTTGTTTTTCTCTTTTTCCCAGTGTAGATTTTGTGTCTCACTCTGGCAGAGAGCCGGCTGCTTTCTTGTCTCCCCCCCCGCCTCCCCTGCCACTGTGCTTTGTGTTTTTGGACAATTATTTTGCGGTTAATAAAAACCCTTGATTTACTTTTTACTCAGCGTGTCCGTCTCTGCTTTGGGGTCCAACTTCTGAACTGTAACAGGTTCAACTGGTAAAGAAACTGGGTCATGTGTGACTCGGTCAAACCGCCTTGTTAAGACCGTCACAAACTCTCGAGAATAGGCCAAATGTTGTGAAATTCAATAGGTCGAAATTGAGATATTGGCCATTTTGAGTGCTTTAAAATCTTCTCTATCTGTCTCCTTATTTACAGAATGTAATCCGACTTGTAAATATGTAAATTATTGTTAGATAGTCCGTGTGTGTGAAACACTGTGTGAAAAAACAACAATTTTGTCGGAGGGGAGTGGCTAAGTACTTTAGGTCCCCCAGTTTCGATGACGGAGACGGGCAGAGATGACAGCTGACACCAAATCCATTCCGAAGAAGTGATAACGGACATGGACCCAGTACGTTGTCAGCCGGCGGTGTGCAAATATGCTGAGAAACATTAAATATCTTTGGAACCGTTTGTGTTAAATTGTATCTAAATCGGGTTCCCTGTTCTTAGTAGCAAACAGGAATATGCAAAAAGGTCTGGCTCTGGTGATAACAGTAGGCAGTACCCTGTGAAGTTTGGTGATGGAGTTTGTATCAAGGACAGGAGACGGTGAGCTTGAGGGCTCCTCATCCTTTGTGACGGATGGGTTTGTTTCCATGTCTAGTGCGCCGGATTCTAAGCAGGCTGTAGAATATAAAAATGGAGAGATACAGGGGAGGCCTTCCGGTAATATTTTTTTTTTGCCATTTTCAGAAAAGTCTTCGTTGCATTCTTGCTCAAGGCTTTGTGAATACTGAATAGTGTCACTCTCAAGTCAGCTTTAGTCTCAGACAATGTTGCTGCGTGGGCGCGTTCTCATATCCTCCACAAAAAGACGTGTCCTTTATTCTAGGGAATGAGTCGACTGGTTGGCAGGGTACTGGCCCATCCTGAGGTTAAGATAAGACGATAAGAAGCTTTTGTTGTCAGTATACTGCTGATGCAAGACAACAACACAATGTGGTGACGATGGAACTCTGATATTAAGAACAATATAAAGGAAAGAAATAAGAGAGTCAACGTTCTCAGAAGTGCTATCCAGTGTGCAAATAAACAATAAACAATTAGCAGCATACATTCTAGCAGAAACACAAGATGCAAACAAGTAGGGGTGTAACGGTACGTGTATTCGTCCCGTGAATTTACGGTACGGCCGTCACGGTGCGGTACGCGCAGCCATACGACGAATACGCCCCACAGCGCAAACACACGAGTCCCACATACAGGCACTTGTGAGGTTCCGTGCGAGAACAGCGTGCGGCACACAGAGTCCCCAACTTCAGTTCAGAGCGGGCGAAAGTGCACAGAGAAAGGCACATCTACATTGAAACAGCTGCAGGGTCATTCAAATTGTACAGTTTTCTTTCTTTTTCTTGTTCGCCCAATAACGTTAACCAAATGAAACCAATGGAAAAAAACACACACGTGTCGCCGACACACACGCGCCAACAAACACATCAACATTCTCCCCCGCCGGACTCACAGGCACAATCAAATAAAAAAAAGAAACATACTTTTCCGGACAGATCATCTGAGCTCCACTCTGTTTAAATCCAAATAATCCTCTGCCATTGTTGTGTCATCTGTTCTCTACTATTCAGTCTCGTCGTGAAGTTAAATTCTCTCTAGTAGTGAAACTGAAACTTAGCAAGGATAAGTTGTTAAAGGGGCAGTAGGCAAGTGGATGCCTGAACACAGAATGACACCAGTAACACTGACTACCACAGCAAGCCTATAGACAATTATTCTATTTAATAATAATTATTATAATAATTATCATAAATATAATATATAAATTGAAAAAATCAAATAATAAAATTTAATTAAAAATCAAATTATATTAATAATAATGATTATAAATATTTTTTTTCTGTTGTACCGAACTCGTACCGAACCGTGACCCCAATACCGAGGTGCATACCGAACCGTGGCTTCTGTGTACCGTTACACCCCTACAAACAAGTAAACAAATATAGCACATGTACCCGTTGCACAGTAAAGGGTTCAGTCAGTGGGGGGAATGGTATGTGTGCGTTTGTGTGTGTGGGGGTATATGGTATATGTACGTGTATGCGAGATTTCACAGACACCAAGCAATGCTGTTGCCAGGGCCGGACTGGGGAAATAATTCATACCGGGAGATATAGCGCGAAATATATCCCCAGTCAGGCCACTTTTTAAGCGGGGGGTCTGGGGGTCCCCCACCAGGAACATTTTAGTTACAAATACTTAATTTCCTGCATTCTGGTGCATTTTAGTGCATGCAAATCACAAACTAATGAGCCAACAATTGCTTAGTACAATGTACTGTTATGAACCTCAAATAAAACCAAAGGTACATATCATTAAGGAGGGAGACGACACAAGGACTATAACGTTTAACCAATATTTATTAAATAATAAATATAAATAACTATGTACAAAATCAGTGGTGGGTGCAGGTTGTTGAATGAAGTGTACGGGTGTCAAACTAGAGAAAGTGTCAGCTTAGCTGGAGGTACTGCTGCAGGAGTCAGGAGGGATGGACAGCTGCTGGGTGAAGGTGGGCTTAGACAGACCCACACTGCCTCTGGAACACACAACATAGAGGTTATAGAGACATTGGTGCACTCAAGAAACACAGACACACACAAAATACATAAACACAATGTGTCAATGAAGGCAGCAGATTTGAATGGCAGGACATTTTTTATCTGTGTTGCATCTGTTTAATGGTAACTTTTATTTGTAAATTAACAATGATCATTTATATTAACATGATCAGTAGAAAAACTGTGGTGTGTGTGTGTTTCATTTGGATGTGCATACAAAAACATTCATAACACTAAAAGTCAGTGACAGTCACTACTCACTATCTAGCCAAGTTTAGAGATTGTCCTACCTTCAGTAGGTCAGTAGGCGGCGCAGTAATTCACTGCCCTCTGCCATCTTGTCAATTATGCTGTCTCGGTCAAGTCCCATCAGAATCTCCTTCTCCGTTGACATCAAAAGGAAAGCTTCAAGGTTATCCTGGGTGAGGGAGGTTCTTAACCGGTTCCTGACGAACTTCAGGGTAGAAAAGGTTCTCTCACAGGCCACATGGGTAACAGATAAAGTGAGGAGGAACTTGTAGCCCATACCAATAACATGGTAGGCATCTGTCAGTAGATTGTACTGTGACAAACACTCTCAAAAAACACCTATGGGAGCAGGGCCGGATTAACGACCGGGCCGACCGGGCCGCGGCCCGTGGGCCTAGAGTGATGAGGGGCATCAAAAAAAAAAAAAAAAAATTTACTTTAAAAATTTTTGAGGCCACTCGTCACTAGAGGCCTTTTGGAGGCCCCTCGTCACAAGAGGCCCCAAATTATTTTAAATTTTTTTTTAACTTTAATTTTTTATTTTTTTGGAGGCCGCTCGTCTCTCGAGGCCTTTTGGAGGCCCCTCGTCACTAGAGGCCCAAAATTATTATTATTATAATTTTTTTTACTTTTATTTTCTTTTCTTTTGGAGGCCCCTCGTCACTAGAGGCCCCACATTTTATTTAATTTTTTTTCTTATTTTGGAGATCGATGTCATACTGTGACACTGAATGAAAACATATCAACTAAAATATTTAGTCAACAAAAATATTTCATCAACTAAAATATACAGTATGTCACACCCTGCCGTCTGCAAGTGGCTAATCTTGAGATTTTTTTGTGATTGCACTATTTTACTTTATTTTACTTTTTTTTACCACCTGTAATTGCACTGTTTACTACCGTATTTCATACAGTACTTAATGGTATGGTATTAATGTTTACCAAGAGAGTAAGCCTACCTCGGAATTCTATAAAACGAAGTTATTATTATTATTATTATTATTATTATTATTATTATTATTATTATTATTATTATTATTATTATTATTATTATTATTATTATTATTATTATTATTATTATTATTATTATTATTATTATTATTATTATTATTATTATTATTATTATTATTATTATTATTATTATTATTATTATTATTATTATTATTATACCAGTATTGTGATTGCACTATTTTACTTTATTTAACTTTTTTTGACCACCTGTAATTGCACTGTTTACTACCGTATTTCATACAGTACTTGGTTTCAATAAATGAACCCAGTACATTTTACTGGGTTCAAACTGACACAAAATGTTGGATTTATTCATTATGATCTGTTTGAAAATTAGAAATATAGGCCTCTCTCTTATACATGCCTCCTCCTAATACAAGCCTGGTATCCACTACAGTTTAAACAAATACAAGCCGGCGTTACTATTAGAGGAATTACGGTATTCTATATAGTTTTTAAAGTGACATATAAAAACGCCACTGTGTGTGCGTGCACGTGTGTGTGGGGGGGCCTCCACAAGAATCTGGCCCAGGGGCCTCTGAAGTCTTAATCTGGCCTTGTATGGGAGACTGCAATTCGAAACTGGCCCCTACAAATGTCCTAACCTAGTTGTACAGTAAATTACCAAGTATGGCTTTGTCAGTATTCCAATGTACAGTGTACAATGTGTGTGTGTCCCCTACCCAACCCCCCCCCCCCCCCCCCCCCCCCCCCCCCCAATGTACAGCCCCCACCCACCCACCCAACCTCCTCCAATGTACAGTTTCTACGTCAAATGTATATACACTCTTTTTCTGGACACTTTTGTATCACAAACAGTACTGTATTTGCAAATCTGATACGTCATAAATGTATAGATGTAGCAGTACTGTCTATCTGTATGGCATGTATGTCTTATATGTTATGATGAATTGAAAATGGGGGACCCTGATGTAAACAAGACGAAAGTCTTTCTCTGGTCTGCATCCCCTTAACAATTGTATGTATTGAGCTGTACTGTACTGTACCCATTCTGCAATCTGTTAATAAACTTTTCAATCAATCAATCAATCAATCAATCAATCAATCAATCAAGCTAACATCCACATGTTTATTTTTCTCACTGACTAACCTGCTGGTCCCTTGACTTTGGGCTTGGTGCAAGAAAACATTTGATAAATGTTCCCGGATTTAGCAGCATCTCCTGATGCAAGGGCCTTTCTTTTGTTTGCTTTCTCCCTCTCTGATCCACCCTTTCTCTTTCTTCCACTGTCCATCTTGACATCAATGTTACTTTCGCTCTATCTCTCTCCAGAGTCCCCACTTCCATAGCTGTCAATGTGTACGGTTTGACCGGGATTCTCCTGTTTTTTCGAGCTCTGCACGGCCTCTGTACGGCGTACGGATTGGTACGTATTTTGTACTTATTATTATTTTATTTTACAAAATGGGTGCAATTCTCCTCCGTGACGACAGGTGGCAGCAGTGTAGATTGGACCGTTATCACAGGAAGTCAGACCGTCGCGACCAGAAGAAGACAGCGACGCGACCGGAGCTCAGAGCTCAGGGGAGAGAGTAGATGATGCACTGAGGCGGCCGCGGACCGATGGTGTCATCAAATCAACTTAGCCAGTGTCTCTTGATTGCCCACTCTGTGGCTTTTGTCTCTGGAACAAAAGGTTTGCAAATCTTCTGTGGATAAAACAATACAAATGCAGGAATGTGTAAATGTGATGGTTGGTGAACACTAACAGCCGTTTGCTCCTGCTCCTGCCATTCCTCCACGGATAGCATGATTTCACTGACGCCCAATTTCCTGAATGCGATTTATACATATAAATAAATTGATCCGTTTTAAAAGTTGTAGTGAATTGTCATGGTATGACAAATACAGTTACTGGTAACTCGCAGGCATTGCAGAGATATTGAGGAAAAACACAAAATCGCATTGGCTTTTTTTCTATCTCATTTTTCTCTGTAGAATGAATGAAAACTTTATTTAACAGATTGCAGAATGGGTACAATACAGTACGGCTCAATACAGACATACTACACAGACTTAATAGACACACACTGTTCCAAAAATGATATTCCCATTTCCCACTGCTAAATTAATGACCATAGGTATTTTTTATAGCTTTTTCAGGAACATGGCATGTCTTTTTTTATCATGCATATCCTGTGTCTATATTTTTTTGCATTTTGCACAATCAATGCGGGCGTGACCACCTGCATTTCACTGTATGTGACAAATAAACCTCTTGATTCTTCTTGAGTTGTCGTATTAATATAATATAGGGGCGACAGTGGCTCAGGAGGTAGAGCAGTCGTCTGGCAATCCGGAGGTTCCCGGTTCGATTCCCGCTCCTCCTGGGCAGCGTGTCGATGTGTCCTTGAGCAAGACACTTAACCCCTAATTGCTCCCGATGAGCAGGTTGCCACCTTGCATGGTTGCTTCCGCCGTCGGTGTGTGAATGGGTAATATGTAAGTAACAAATTGTAAAGCGCTTTGGATAAAAGCGCTATATAAAAAAGCAGCCATTTACCATATGTAGCCTACAGTGATGAAGGTATAAAGACACTGGTAATACATTGATTGATTGCTAACTAAGGCGCAGCTCTATTCAGATGCAACCCCCCCCCCCCCCACCTCTCCTCTGTGGAGAGTACAAACTGTTTCAAAACAGTTTTAAACACAGAATTCTTACAATTAGTTATTATATCTGTTCGCTGTTATACTAAATATGTTCTTCATGTTCTAAGTGGTTGCCTAGTGGAGATTTAGGATTCACTGACTGTAGACTGTAAGAAAAAAAGCTGCAAGAAAACTAAATGTCTGGCATCTATGGTTTCCAAATACTGTCAAATTACAGTAAAATCAAATGCATTTACAGATTACAACCTTTATTTAATGGTTAATATTTTGATAAAAGGTAATTTACTGTATTTTTATAGCATTTACACTCTACACAGTAGGAAAACAAAATAATACTGGTTTTGACCAGCAGATGGCAACGACGAGGCAGCTCCATTGGGAGGGGGCGGGGCCGGGTGGGAGGGGGCGGGCTGAGGGGGCGGGGCCAGGAGAAGGGGCGGGGCTAAAACCTGTACGGATTTTGAAATCCCAATGTTGACAGCTATGCCCACTTCACTACCTGGCTCGTTCCCAGCTTTATCTCATGAGAGTGCCATCTCTGCCATTCCATTCGCCGTCTCCGCTGTCAATCAGTTGTATGGCCTGGTCCCGCCTCCACCAATCACATGCGGCAGCACGGCTCCATTTGTGTGTGTGTGAGAATGCTCCGCGAGAGAGTCAGACACTTCTCCAACTCTGTCGCAGACAGTGAAATCCTGGTTGTTCCCCACCCACCTATTATCTAACTATCGCACCGCCGCAACTAGAAACAATGGCGTCTAAGTTCAGTGGCCTGACTGTGGGCAAAAAATATTATAATAATAATAAAAAAAAATATATATATATATAATTTTTTATTTTTTATTTTTTATCTGTCCAGGTCAGGCCACCGGGAAAACTCCCGGTGCTCCCGATGGCCAGTCCGGGCCTGGCTGTTGCATTTCATGGCAATCACACAGACCATCGTTCACAGTTTCACACCAAACTTTGAGGGGAGGGGTGCTATGTATTTGAGCACACCTGACGAAATGGGCTGTTGTTATGCAAAGAGGTTGTTATGTGGTCGGTACTTAGCGCATGCACACAAAAATGTGATTTGACCCTTTGCATGACAATGGCTCAGGTCGTCAGAGACCTGAGCTCAGAGATGGAACAAGCAGCCGTTAAAAAAGTACAGGGGACAATAACTGCCTTCTGAAAACATGCAGGGGACATGTCTCCCGTTTCCCCCCCATAATTACGCCCCTGCATGTATGTGTGCATTTATGTGTGTGTTGTACTGTGTGTGTGGGTGGGGGGTTGGATAGGGGTCAGGCCATGTTCAACAGTTTGACAGCTTTGGGGAATACACTGTTTTTCAGTCTTGTGGTGTGTGCGTGTATCGTGCTGTATGGGCTGCCAGAGGGGAGGAGTTTGAAGAGGGGGTGGGCAGGGTGAGTTGGGTCACAGATGATGATGGAGGCCCTGGCCCTGACGTCAGGTCTGGTAGATGTCCTCGACTTCTGGCAGCTGTGTCCCAATGATGCTTTGGGTCATCTTGTAACTCCCGTTTCCTGTAGTTAGTGAAGCCCCTAATGAGCTGGCACCAACACATCAGGGATCCAGACTGGCTTCTAGTAGCACTGGTGCTACCTACTGAGAATTTGAGTGGCATCAACATGAAATTTAGAAATGTTGCGCTACTTGAATCAAGAATTTTTTCCCCTATTTCCTATTTCATTATTCCCCAATTTTGTCTGTATTATATTGAAATGAACTGAGTATGAATTACCCACGTCATAAGAATGCTACGATATTCCATTTCACATTCTCACATTCTGTGTGCACCTTTGTGACAGTCCCTTAGCATCCAGAGTCTAGTTTAGTGTGAGCAGCCTATGGGATGGAATAATAATAATAATAGCTTAATTTTATATAGCGCCTTTCAAGAGACCCAAGGTCGCTTTACATAGGGGGGGGGGAAATAACAAACATAGTGGACAGACACAACATATAAATATAAAGTGAGAAATTAGGGGTTAAAGGCCAAGTTGAAGAGGTGGCTTTTGAGCAGTTTTTTTAATGAGTCCAGAGTTGGGGCGGTGCGGAGTTGCGCACATCGTTGCGGACAAGACCACCCGCATTTCATTGTATACTTGTATGCCGTGACAATTAAAACTCTTGACTTGACTTGACTTGAGTTCTGTGGGGAGGGAGTTCCAGAGGGTGGGAGCTGCCACTGAAAGCTCTGTCCCTGAATGTCCGCAGTCTGGTTCGGGGGATGGAGAGCGGACCAGTGTCCGTGGATCGCAGGTACCATGACTGAGTGTAGGGGTGGAGGAGGTCAGTGAGGTACTCGAGGTGCCAGGGCGTGAAGGGATTTGTAGGTGAGCAGGAGGGTTTTGTAGGTGATGCTGGATTTGATGGGGAGCCAGTGGAGGTGGATGAGGGTGGGCGTGATGTGCTTCCAGGGTTTGGAGTGGACATTACCTTGCCTGCCAGCACTGAGCGAGAGGCAAATGGCCACACGTATACAATTTAAATACTTGGTTGCAAGGCACCATCCACAAAGGTTAATATTTGACTATGGCTATACTTACTCACGCTCTTACTTATGCGGCACACATAATTTGTTTCCCATTTCAAGTACCTCGGCATCATCTTGGACTCGAACCTATCCTTTAAGAAACATGTCAAAAAAGTGAAACGCACAATTCATTTTAATTTAGTTAATTTTAGACAAATCCGGCCTTTTTTAACAGTTGATGCTGCAAAAACGTATCTTCATTGCATGATATTCTCACATATTGAATACTGCTTCACAAACTGGTCATTTGCTGGTGTCACTGTCATGAAACACATCGAACAGCTTTATCATAGAGCCATCAAGGTATTTGCCAGGAAACCATTGGCATACCACGATTGCAATATTTTTAAACAATATAGCTTTTTGAGCTTTGAAAATTTCAAAGTCTTAAAAAGTTCTTGTTTAATCTACAAATGCCTACATGGATAGCTCCCCCTCCTGTACAGGAATTCATCTACAAAAAAAGAAACACTGGACTCTGCACCAGGTCAGACACCAGAGGTGACTGCATGGTCCAACGTAGACTGACCACATTTGGCCAAAACGTCCTGTCCATAAAAGGGAGTCAAACATGGAACAGTCTCCCCATTTCCATAAGGGAAAGCCCCACCCTTGCTTCATTTAGAGGGCAACTAAAAAAATGGCTGAAGTCCAACCAGTCATGTGAACACATGTGACATGCTGTTATGTATTTGTAAATTTTTTTACTGTTTTTATGTGTCCTGTTTTATGTATTTGTACATTTCTTACTGTTTCTATGAGTCCTGTTTTTATGTTTGGGGACAACGGATGGAAATTAGCCTTGTGCTAAATCCGGCAATTTTTACACTCCACAGTGTTCATTAATTTTGCATTGTCCCGTCCAAATAAACGAATTAAATAAAAATAAATTTGCACTCACATGTCAGAACATGCACTCAATCAAATTGCCTGTGATTACACACAATGGCAAGCAACACAAAGCTCTGCCTGGGGCGGTAATAAGTGGGGCACATGGTGCTGCTGCTACGACCACGAGAGCTGTCCCCGCCACCCTAATGGACCACCATGTGTCGAGCAAGCAGACGAGGGAGGAACGAAAGTGGGGAGACAACCATGGGAATAAACACAACAAAAATAACTGCTGAATGCACGGCTTAAGCGGCGGTCGGAGGATCTTGGTCTGATGCCCATGATGGTTAATCTAGTGGGCCGCGACTAGATCCTGGTGATCCCAGGATTCTCGAGCGGATGCTTCTCTGTCCTGTGCAGGCCCCATCTTTCATATACAAATGAAAGTATACCCTAACGAGGAAATGTGGGCATAGGATCTTCTTTATCGGGAGTTCCATGCTCAAAGGGCCCCGCTGTATGTCTGGATCACCGTTGACAACGGTGTTCTGACATTCTTTTTCTTTTCCCTGTTAGGGGAGGGATTGGGACAGCGGCCTGTCTGAAGTGTGGCTTGTTATGTCATTGTGTACAGTTCAGGTGATAGCTGCTTAGCTTGCGTGCTAGTTGTGGACTACTGTGTTAGCCAGTCAGCTGTTAACTGCGCAGCTGTTAGCTGCGGTTTTAGCTCGCTGTGTTTACCAGGCTAGTAATCGTTAGCTTGTTGCTATCAGCCGAACGGCTGTTAGCTTAATTCTACACTGTTGAACGTTTTCTGTGACTATAACATGCCTTAAACACTCTGACTATGACATCATCTTTGACAGAGGATGTTAGTCGAACCTACCGGGAGCCCGGCCGGCGAGAACTGCGTCAACATGGAGAACCGTAGCGGCTGTGTTCAACGTCGGTGCCCCGTTAGCCAGATTACAGTTCGCTTGGCCTGCGCTCAGTGTAGGAAGGTCCCGACCGGACCTTAAACACTTCTTCTTTCTTTCCCTTCTAAATGTTTTGCAATAACGATGTTTCCAAAACGGGTGTTGCTGCAATACATTGAGGATACGACGCGTGTTGTGTGTGAATTGTCTTGTCACTGGTATGGCTTCTCTCTCCATAGAAATCGGGTTGTTGTTTTACATGTGTAAAAATGATCTGGTTAGTTGTGTTGAGAACATGTGTGTTCATGTACCGTGAACTCACAACTAAGGGGGTTAATTAACCTATAAAGCTATGCTTAGTGACATATGAGTGAAGAATGAATTATTTTCTCAGCCTGTAATGACAATGAACAGTGTGTTCACATATTAACAGGGTTACCTGTTCAACTTGGCCGTATCAAGGGTAAGGTAGGAGGGGTGATCCCCCCGGTTTCCCTGGGGCTTCCCCACCCTCCTCTCAGACATGTTGTTTACAATATATTGTGTCACTGTGTTTGTGGGGATACAATGTAACCCTTAGCTTAATTGCTGGGGTTGTGCTAATCGCTTGAGAAACTATATTTTCCTAAAGAAAAGATTGTTTGGTCGCTTATCGTGTGTGCTTAGCAAGGCCTGTGGCCAATACATAATCGAGGATTCTGTATTCTCTCGTTATGAAAAACGGCGTTCCTCTGTAGCAAGAGTGTACTTGCCATTTTTTTTTGTGATAAAGGGTTGTGTGTGTCTTGTGATCTACAACTGGGTTAGGTTTGGCCACAGAAGCACATGTGTAAGGGCCCGCGTCCACCTAGCGCATATTTCTCCGTGAAACATGCTGGGAGTGCGCCCGGTAGAATGGGGCGGGGCGCATGCATGCGGTGACAGAGACAAAAACGTAGATGACAGAAAGAAATCTACAGCCATGCCGCGGTTTTGCACATATTATAGCATATTTGAATAACTTTATTGTATATTAATTATATATATAGTTATTGCCTGACACCACAGTTCGCCCTTTGCTTTTTATTAGCTTTTTAGTAGTGTATTCGTGTAGTTATTATTATTAGTTTTGTCGCGAATCTCAATGGTCTGTGGGAGACAGCCAGACAGGCAGGCAGCTCCGGTGTCAGGTTACAAACAGAGTGGTAGATGAATGGCTGTGATTGGTTGTCTGAAAATGAGCCCAGCGCATCGCTCTGAAAGTTGAGAAAGTTTCAACTTTCGTCCGCACAAAAAAGCTGAGAAAAGAAGCCGACGGCAGCGCACTTCCTAGAGGCGGCCGCATGCGCTCCCTCCCCATTGGAATACATTGAAAACAGATGCGTGCGGTCAGAAATATGCGCCAAGTGGACGCGGGCCCCAAGTCTGGTACCGGGGCTCTTAAGGGGGCAATCTCTATTCTGTGTTTTTTCCTTAGTAAAAATCAGATATCAGGTTAGCACATGAGCTGTGTGAAGCTGTTAGACACTTCATGTAGCTGACTATGACTGTGTCATGCTCTTTTTTGTCATTACATCGTATCATGGGTGTGGGGTCGTAAAGGGGTGAACTGGTAATCTTTTCCTCCCCTTTTTGATTGGTCAGGGGTTAAAACCTCCTGTCCTTCAAGGTTCCTGTCACGTTGCTGTTCGGCACATTACAGGGTAAGAGGGGGGGGGGGGAGGGAGTTTCCTGGTCCCACGCCCTGGAAGATTGGGCGTGTGCACCGCAGAAATTCCCCCGCCATAGAGTACGTCACTGTGCGTGTCTCTGTTGGTAAGACTTCCGTGAGTTGTTCAGGTCCATGTGATGGATCTGTTTCAGGGAGTTGTCAGAGCTCCTCCTCACGAAGCTCCTCCTCGGGCCTTCTGTGAGTTAGGACTCTCCTTCCCTGTGAGGGAGCCTCCTCAGAGTTCAGAGCCTCCTCCTCAGATTGTCAAGGTGAGTAGAACTTCAAAAAGGAGTTCTGCTCTATTGTGTGTGTATTCGATTAAATTTGATTATTGAGTGTGTATTGGTTCAGTGCCTCCTCCTCGGAGTGCCCTGATCCACGTATTACATGGCTCAATGTTGCAATATATTCTTTTCAATCTATACAGCTCGCGTGGGAAGTCTCTCTGGGGATTTCCGTCTCCTCCCTATGGGAGGGTGCTGGGATGTAAAAATGTTAATCATTTTTACCCTCAGCTGCGTCACGAGGGATTCATGTCAGTCTGTGTTCTTTCTTTTTTGAATAAAAAGAGGAAGGTACATGAAGCACGACGGCTCTATGTCGTTCTCCCAGGCGACTTGGAGGAACAATGTTTGGTGTCTTGCTAGACTATCCATTGATGTGTTTGGGTCTTGACGCATACATAGTGCTGGCTCGGTGTGTTTCTGTTAAAGAATCACACAGGGGCTAAGTGCGCCTTGGTTGCTTGTTAAAACAGCGTTTTTATAGGGCAACTGGGAGGGAGTTTACTAGGTTTACTAGGTTGTCTCGATGAATTCTCGTTCATATCTGGGGGATGTTAACGGAATAGATCTGAACATAGGTAGAGGGGTCTCACGCCCTTGGGGTGGGCCGCTGAGCACGGTCCAAATGGGACTGTCTGGGTGGCGCCCTCTTTTCATGTTTTAGATCGACACGCATACCTACCCCCTCTCCTGGAGTGGGCATGTCGGCGTGGTTAGGACACGGGACTGGTCTGGTCACGCTGGTCCAGGTCAGTTAACCCGTTGTCCGCCGGGGATGCAGATCTACTGTTCTGGTACCCTGAGGGACTTGTGCTTTTTTCGGGGGTAAAAATGCCGGGTCGGTCCGGATGTCACAGGGTTAGGCATTATGGAGACCCTTTGTTGGGTACATGTTGTACTCTGCACTATCGTAATGGCTTACGGCCATACCAACCTGTACACGCCCGATCTCGTCCGATCTCGGAAGCTAAGCAGGTTCGGTCCTGGTTAGTACTTGGTTGGGAGACCGCCTGGGAATACCAAGTGCGGTGTGCTTAGGGCTGGTTCTCCATTCTTTTCGCTCCTCTCTCACGCGTGGCGAAGAGGGGGCTGTTGGGGTGGTCTTGGACCTCCTCTGGTAACCCTGTGCTTCCCGTGCCGCCGGGCCCGGTCCGAAGTAAAGTTTCATTGATACCGTAGGCCTGGGATAACCCTTTTTTGAAAACTGAAACACTTGTACTGCGGTATAGCCGGTGTATACCCGCAGGTGTGTTTTGGAGTTTTTTCTTGAGGGGTTATAGGAACAACCACCATCTGTACAGAGAGGGTGGTTGATTCCCTGGTGTGTTGGAGCAGAGTCAACTCCCGGGTTACCCGGTTGAGTGTGCCCCTGCACGTTCATGACGTCTGCCAATCATGTCAGCCTTCTCTGCCTCGACCCCTCTGGGTGGGTTTTTTTTCATGGAGGCTTCGTCATGGTGATCAACAACGCCAGCATACGCCCCTTCCGCCTGGGGGGCTGTTTTCAGCTGACTCCTTTGGCGCCTGTCTCGTCCGCAGTGCTCCAGGCTCAGGTTACAGCCTGTTGTCTGGTTTCCCCGGTGCGCTGCCTGCTTCCGTTGGTTAACCTTTTGAGTGCTTACGGCCATGCTGACTGCCTGTTCTTCAGGGTCAGTGTGCCAGGCGGTGTGCTATTGGGGGGAAAGGGCCCGCTCTTGGAGGGGCCTTATCCGAATACGCTGGCGATGTGGGGGCGGTGTCACTAAGTGACCATCTGGTGGGGTCTTGATGCCTGGCGTCATTGACCTCTCCAGGCCCCCTTTTTCCAGGGGATCCAGTCCCTTCAGTGGGTCTGGGTCTTCCTTCGCGCTCCGCTGCTACGGCCTTGCCACGGGGTTGGGTTTGCTCTTGACCCCGTGATTTTGGGGGCAGTAACGAGGTTGTTCCTTCCGTTCGTTCCTGGGTGGCATGCGGGTTGTGCGTGTGTGTAGTCGTGGGGTCAAGCCACGGTCTGCTCACCCTGTGCGTTGAGTTGCTTGAGTGCCTCTTCGCACGGTCGGATCCGTCGCCCTCCCGTGAACCTCCAATAGGGGTGGTATCCTCCATTAGGGAGGGTCGGGGGGGCTCGGTCCTCCCTGGTCTGATGGTTGTGGGGGGCCTCAGCGGGGTACATTTGTCGGGCTATGGCTCCCGCTCAGCCCCTGTCATGCAGACAGGTGCTGAGCAAGCCATAACGACATAGAACGAAGGGTTATGTATATAACCCAGTTCTATGAGTTATGGTGCGCTCAGCACCTGGACGCCGCTGCAGCCCTTGATTTTTCATTGTGGTGAAATTTGTTGGGAAGGTGATGAGTGTGTGGCCCCACCCCTGCTTATGTAGGTAAGCGGATGGGGGTGTGGTCAGATGAATGCTGGCATGTAAAGGTACATGGTGGAATTTTTTATTCAGTGTATATACGCTGAAGCGAGATATATGCAGACAGGTGCTGAGCGCACCATAACTCATAGAACTGGGTTATATACATAACCCTTCGTTTTGGTGCATTCGTGAAACATCTGTGGTTCCAGCCAAGTCTGGTCGTTCCACAGAGTAAAAACCTCTAACGGAGAGGAAACCTCTATCAGTGGCTTGCTGTTTTCAGTTCAACATTCAACCAAGTCAAGTCAAGTCAAGTCAACTTTATTTTTATAGCACGTTTACAAATGACTAAAGCCAGACCAAAGTGCTTCACAGGTACATGATAAAAACACATACAATGCAGTAATAAGTAAAACAAAAAAATACACTAAAATAAAAGGTATTGTACAATTAGGAAAACAAGAGCAAGGTGCAATATAAGAGACAAGAAATGTGATAAGATTTTTTTTTAAACCATACACAAGCAATTTCTATTTTCGTTCTTAAGCACAGAATTTTGAATGTGTGTACATACAGAAAAATCTGGATTTATCACACATGCGTAGACGTGTCCCACGCACACCTGCAAGTACTCTGTGTTGATAAATATCACTTGATCTACGCTCCACGCTCGTGCACGGTTTTCCGTATTTGCATATAGAACCGGCCGTAATTAACCATATATGATAATAAAACACCCCCATGAAATGTGGAAAAGTGGACTAAGCCGAGCGAAAGCCTAGGAGAAATACGCGACAGGCTGACAGACATGTACACGGTGATGTCGGAAACAGTCGGATATGATATCTATTAACTTCCTAAAGACCATTGCTGCCTGGGCAGCGCAAACACTAATAAAGACTGTTAACCACTGTTTGCCATTGGTGTCATTAATAACCATGCTGGAATATGACTGCTTTTTCTTCGTTTCGTTCGATTAATACCCAGGGATTAAAGTTCTCCGTCAATTTCATTCCAAATTGCGACGGATTTTCCGTAAATTTTCTACCTGCATATGATTTGTAGAGGCATACAATCTATTTTGATGTCGGTATTAGGTAGCCTATAAAAACAATAATACGAGAGCATATACAAGAACCTTTCTATTCACATAACTGCATTTGTGATGGAGCTTTGACAGCTACATGGGTGGTACAGTAACAGTCTATTGCTCGATCCATCTCCAATATCACGATGGACCGTGCCGGTGGCCAAGGCCCGAGGATGGAGACTGACTTGAGTGTGCATGGGGATGGCATTTGTGCGTTTTGTTCCACGCTCCAATTTCGGTCTTAAATTGCTGTACAAATGAAGGAGGTGTCTCGGGTATAGCGGACTCTAGTTCATATTTGTTATGTTCTCTCTGCAATTAGACTGCCCCTCATTCATTCATTCATTCCTATCTGCTATCTCTGAAAACAGTTCCCCGCGAGCGCAGTCAGTGCACCCCATTTATTCCGATAACCCTATATATAAACCATGCTGCATTCATTCGGAAAGAAAGACTTATTCCAAATGCTATATTTATAGGGTTTGACAATAATTACACTACTGTCGCTATTTTACAATGAACTATAATGAATTACGGGTCATAGGCCAGTGTTGAAACGAATGCATGGAAGCTTATTTCCACGTTGCAATAATAATATTCTACCACCAGGTACGCACGGTCGGAGCTGTGCGTAAATATACGCACAAAGTCAAGCACACGTTCAAATTGATAAGTCACACACTTTGCTTAGAAATGATCGTACGCATGGGTTACGCACATATCTGTGTGTACACACCATTTATAAATGAGGGCCAAGGTGTGTCTCCATTTCCACAGCATGCACCTATAGCAAACTGGGAGAGAGTTGGGGGAGGCACCGGGGGACTGCTTGTCAGCCAATCCTCTCCTGAGAAGGTCTGGTGCTCACAGCTGTGCTCAATCACGTATCAATTAGTCAATAATGTTCAAATGCTCCAGCCATAGTTGTGAAAGAGACACACATTACCAATAGTAATAATTCACAGGTCATCCATAGTAAAAAGAAAAAAATTTATATATATCACTGTCACTCCCACTCCGGAGCCCTGAACATCCAGGTGTTTTCCATGCGTGTGCTGTAACACGGGCCATGTCAACCAGTGAAAAGTGACCCTGTTGAAGGATTTGGAAAGGTGTTATGGCCATCTAATGAGCAGCTAGTGCTAGAGCAGAAGAAACATGTCTTTGAAGAGGCTGTTTCAGAGGAGGCAGTGGTAGATGTGTCTCAGGGATGCTTTATTTGCATGGTGTGGTGATGAGAAAGTGAACACCACCTAACACGTCCTTTCAGGATGACTCGGGCAGTGTGTTTCAGGTTGTAGTTCCAGCCGTGTACCGCCCTGATCGAGCATCTAGCTCTAGCACATGATCATTGCATTGCTGGTCACATGGGAATCAGGAAGGCCTGTTGGCCTGGTTTAACTCTTCCACTACTACAATACAAATGGTTAACCTTTTCACTACCACACTACATAAGGTTAGCCCTTTCACTGCCGCACTACAGAAGGTTAACATTTCACTACCACTACAGACAGTTAACCTCTCGCTACCATACTACATAAGGTTAACCACTCGCTACCACACTACAGAAGGTTAACCTATCACTACCACACTACAGAAGGTTAACATTTCACTACCACACTACAGAAGGTTAACCTTTCAGGAGTTGGATTTAGCCAAGCAGAGCTTGTGTTTGGCCACACAGTGAGAGGTCCCTTGAAACCATTTACAATTAAAAATATTTATGATTTCATATCTCTCTGCTTCAGTTTGTAATTGTTTTTAACTTCTAATACAGATTTTTCTTTTCCTTATGTTTATTCTATATTTTATACAGTACCTGTTTAATATGTTTGAATCTCGACAGCACCCAAGATATAGTAAAGGTTTGAATTCATTTGTGTATCTTTTGGCTTGCGCTTAGTAGGACATGTGAACTAAGAGAACCTAAGGGTAACCCAGACAAAGAGGAAGGTTTGGTATGACAAACAGACCCATCACAGTGTGTTCTCTCCAGAAGACAAGGTCTTCATTATCTTGCCCTTTCCTGGTTCTGCGCTGCAGGCTAAACAGTGGGCCATACTCAATTGAGTGCAAAGTTGGTGAGGTTGACTATTTGGTTAAGACTCCCGACCGCAAGTGCAAGAGTAGGTCATGCCATGTCAATATGTTGAAGTCATACTGTGACAGGGATCAGACTCATCTGTCAGAGGTTGGGCCTGTGGCTGTTGTAACTCCATCTCTTATTGTAGCTGACAGCTGTTCCTCTGTGTTGAAAGGAGATATCAGGGCAGGTTGCCAAACCCTCTGATACTAGCCGACTTAGACCTGTCATACTTGCCATCTCCTAAGCGTGCCGACATCATACATCTGAGGGTCAGACCTTTGGCAGGTGCTGGTTGACTGTGACCGACTCATCCGTAGTTTACAGTCGTCCTCCCGCCGAGAAGTGCGTCCTTGCACGTTATTTCATCCATGCGCACACTTTCCCAGTTAAGGCACTGAGATCCCACCCCCATTGCTATGTGAACCTGGATACAGATTCACAGGGCAGTGAGATCCCACCACTGCCACCAATGTAACTGAGTGGATTTGAACCTGGGACCATACGATCCACAGGTGGCCACACTAACCAGTTGAGTTGAGGGTCAGACCCGATAACAGGTGCTGGTTGACTGTGACCGACTCATCCGTGGTTTACACTAACAACAAAGCTAGTAGCTACAGGAGTAGTAGCAGTTGGCACGATACTAACAACAAAGCTAGTAGCTACAGGAGTAGTAGCAGTTAGCACGATACTAACAACAAAGCTAGTATACAGAGGAGTAGTAGCAGTTAGCACGATGCTAACAACAAAGCTAGTAGCTACAGGAGTAGTAGCAGTTAGCACGATACTAACAACAAAGCTAGTAGCTACAGAGGAGTAGTAGCAGTTAGCACGATGCTAACGACGAAGCTAGTAGCTACAGAAGGGGTGTTTACTGAGAATGAGAGCCAGCTGCATTTGAGAGCAAAGCAACAGTGGCAAGTAATGTAATCGGTGTTTGACCGAACACAGAGTAACACCAGTAACAGTGCCTTTTAAAATGTGTCTTTATTTGAATAAATACAATATTTTGTTTAAATTTAAAGGTTGTTTGTGTCCATGTATGTTGCTTCCCTCAGAACGAGGGTCGTAACAGTGTGTGCGTGTGTGTGTGTGTACGTACACAAGTTTGTGTGTCTGCCAAAACATAGTGTGTGTTCCTGTGTGCAGATTTATGCTCACTCTTAGCGGAGAGACAGGTCTGTCCCTCCGGGTGCTTTATCAGCAACAAATGCTCAACGAACCCCAAAACGCCAGACCCTGCCAGCTCTGCCAAAGAAGCGTGATAATTCTTTACACAAATGACTCCGGATATAATTATAGATAGCCATTGGCATGTATAGCTAACACAAGTCCCTTGAGGGTGAGGGGGGGTTGGACGCGATGAGACAACTGCATTTCATTGGCAGAATGAAAGAGAGAGAAAGAGACACTTTTCATTATTTGCTAGAAGTCAGCGAGGTGACCTTGTTTTTGTTTATCTGTGCAGAACAACAACCAGGGGATTTGGGGCAAGCTCTCATTGGCATGCAGAGAGGTTACATCCACGCTGGGCTTTATCAGGCAATTGGAAGGGTCACTTTGGCCAAGATTATCTACTCTTATTATTTCATTTTTACCTTCTTTATTGTCCCCCCATTACACTGCATTATAAATGGCAAATGGTAGCATTTATATAGTGCTTTTATCCAAAGCGCTTTACAATTTGTTCCTCACATTTAACTCATTCACTCGCACATTCACACACCGACGGCAGAGGCAACCATGCAAAGTGCCAACCTGCTCATCTGGAGCAATTAGGGGTTAAGTGTCTTGCTCAAGGACACTTCGGCACGCTGCCCGGGAGGAGCGGCAATCGAACCAGGAACCTCCGGATTGCCAGACGACTGCTTTACCTCCCTGTCGCCCCCGTACTGTATGTTGGAAGTTCTTCATATTAGGGTACATTTACATTACATTTACATTTAGTCATTTAGCTGACGCTTTTATCCAAAGCGACTTACAAGTTCTGTACGACAAGTCATCAGGAAGGGCACAACTCTATTAGCTGAGTAACAATGTTCATGTGTTGAGTGTTACAGTTTAGGTTAGTTTATTAGGACAAGTGCATGACGATACAATCTAATATTTAATTTAATATAATTTCAGATAATGGTTGAAGAAGTGCGTCATTAGTCGACGGCGAAAGATTGGATGGGTAGTTCATTCCACCATTGTGGCGCAAGGACTGAGAATAGGCGACTTCTCTTTGATGACCCTCCCGGAGCTCGGATAGGAGTGGGTCTGAGGCGGCCAGAAGATGCAGAGTGTAGGGGTCTTGAGGCTGTGTAGTTAGAGACCATTGACCGGAGGTAGGCGGGAGCAGTTCCCTTTGCCGCACGGAATGCCAGGTCGAGGGTACACAAATTACAGGGTTGTTATTGTGTAATAACATAGAAGTAAATTAATTACTTGGTATAATTATGGACAACTGCCTTATCAAGTAAACCTACCCGAGAGCACTTATCTATAATTGTAGATGATTACTCATCGTTAACAGATCTTATCAGAAATAATTTCTATGTTATTACACCGTAATTACCCTGTGATTCGTGTATCGTGATATGAAGTGCTACCGTTTCTTTCCCTTTTTCAGCGAGGATCAGTCAACTGCACACACCGCATCATCTATGTGAGACATCAACTACGTGAGACAGCTCCAACAGCCTGGCCCGACAGTCATCCATCGCGTGACTGTATCCTGTATCACAGCTATTTTCAGTGCTGCGAGGTTGAATGTACTGTATGCGCTGTTAGACACGCTTTTCAGCCTGCAATGTGTACGGATCACTCTATTCTTGGGTACATGTATGTCAATCTGATCTTTACCCTACGGGTGCCGGTGGTGGGTGGTCCCAATGTATAATAGAAGACTCCTGTGTCCTGGGATGCATCTAGAGATGGACATACTGTGATCTGATCTTGTTTACAACCAGCTCTCTAGGAAGCTACACTCTTGTCATCTTAGCTGAAATGAAAGATTCATAGGGTACACCGATGTTCGATGTTCAAATTAAAAGAAAAAGCCTTATACTGCCCACTTTTTGAAATAAGAGTGGACATTATTCCCTCAGGATGGTGAATGGGTTCAGGCCCTTATCTGTGGAACTGCATAACCATGCAACCGTTGATTACAATCTCACCAAAGCCCACTCTGTAGATGTTTTCTACTCCCTATACTGTATCCCATGTCTCTCTTTTCTAGGACATTATTTGTCTGAATGAAGTAAAAAATAATCCATAAACAAAAGCACTGTACAAAAGTGGAAATTCTATTATTCTACAATGACGTTCAAAAAAGAAATATATAAGAAAACGTCACAGGAAGATTTACAATGCCGACTGAATGAGTCATTATTCACTTCATTATACTATGAGTCCTAGAAGTATTATATAATTTCGCCCCATTGTGGTTTTCCTCGCAAAGATTCAAGTTCCGTGGAATGGCTCAATGGTGGTGTGGCTCATTCACACACAATGGTCGAGTATGAATCACGTGCTGGTTCCAACACACACGCACACGCACAAACACACACACACACACACACACACACACACACACACACACACACACACACACACACACACACACACACACACACACACACACACACACACACACACACACACACACACACACACACACACACACACACACACACACTGACACACACACACACACACACACACACACACACACACACACACACACACCTTACATTACTGGCTCTCGTCAAATTCACTATTCTCCTGTGGAAATTGGGCAGCCATCATCGGGTTCCGTTGAATGGACATGATAACATGATTCCAGACAAAAGCCAACGTGGCTGAGAGACACACAGTGTCTTGCACTGAAGTGGGAAAGAGTGTTAAGATAAATGCCTTCCTTTGTGCTCCGTTTTAAATGACATGCCGTTATAAAAGGAAGCGCCACACAGGGAGTGAAGAAGTGCTAGCTAATAGCTATGCATTTATATAATGTATACATATACATAATATTACTTATAATGCAATAGGTGTAGTTATTACACTAGGCAACCTATATTCTCGATTACAGCCACGTTGGGGCACAGTTTCAAATGTATTAAGAAATGTACACAATTCAATAGAATTGAATAGAATAGAATTTAATAGAAATGTCCCACACACACACGCACGCACGCACGCACACACACAACCACTATGGCCGCACGGTGGTGTAGTGGTTAACACTGTCGCCTCACAGCTAGAAGGTCCAGGGTTCGATTCCCGCTTGGGGAATCCGCGTTGCCAGGTACCCATGGTGGGGTATCTCCCAGGCCTTTCTGTGTGGAGTTTGCATGTTCTCCCCGTGTTCGCAAGGGTTTCCCCTCCCGATAAGATAAACCCAATGGAAAAACATGCACAACAGATTGCTAACGCTGTCTGAGTTCCCTGATGAAGATGGACAGGAGCACTTGGATTGGTCCCCGGGGCAAGGCCCCACGCCGAAGCCCCTATCTGATCCTGGCTCCCCTTCGGGTGGGGAGGACGATGGGATCGGTCAACGCGCAGAGACCAATTTCATTGGCGACCCAAAGAAAAATTGCATGTGTGTGTGCCGCCCATCGCATGTGTGTGTCACTGCATGATGATTAAAGACTTCTTCTTCAAAAGTCCAGTTATTACTCCACACACACACACACACACACACACACACACACACACACACACACACACACACACTCCCCCACACATAGTATGCAGTTAATCATATTGTGTCATACTGAGAGTTCAGGGTGCAGGGTTGCCTACAGTGGGGGCCGCAGGTGCAGTTTGGGGGTTTAGCAGGAATACACTCTCCAGCATCAGTGAATTACAGTATGTGTAGGTTGCCTTAATCGTCTGAGACCCGCAGTGAGAGACTATTTTAAGCTAGGGTGTCATGCTAGTGTAGCAGAGCAATGTTGTTGTTATTTGTAGTTAAGGCGGATACACTTTTATTTTGAATGTGCAAAGTGGGCCCGTTCAACTTTTATGTTGTTGGGGTTAACTTCCTGGTTTTTAGATATATTAATTTCCAAGTGTTGAGTTACTGATTTGCCAAACAAAATCTTATTTAGTTATTACAATGTGTTTAGTGTTTATAGATAATCTTTTTGGTTTGGTATTTAGTGTATATAAATTAATGTAAATAACGGATTCACCTGTTCTGGGTCAAAGTACTTCACTGAACGAGTTTGCGCTCCTTCTGACTGGATCAGTGAAGGAAGAGGTATGCATTTCGTTGCCCCGATATTTTTGGTTGGATTACTATATCTGCATTGTAATTGCGAGTTATTGGTTTAGTTTGGGTGCTGAAATTTTCATGAGTGTGATAACTATTTTGTCCTGTGTCAAACAGCTAAAATACTGTCTGTAATTAGCCTGTTAAGCCTTAAGGTCGTCCTATAGGGGGACCCTGCTTTTCTTTATCATAAATCGATCAATAGAGACTGTATTAGATCCCCAATTATCATATCATGGGGTATCATTGGAAAGCCACACTCATTGGTCACAACCCTGTGCAAAGATCTTCGAGATCGCCAAATGATTGATAGAGCTAGAGCCCCGGGAGTTGGGGGTGGTAATGTGTACTGTTGCGTACTTTGGGGCATGCCTCACATATCGGCATGTAACTCGAGAACCGCTGAACGGATTTTGTCACCTGAAAGGGCAATCCACAGGCAACAAATAGGGCTTTAATTATATCTATATATTGTATTAAAAGAAATGCACACCCGAGCCACTAGAGGTCGGCAAAGTGGCATCGCGAATCGTCCACATGTGGGCCCTTGGATGTTAAGAGGTTAATGTTTAAAAAATATATAATTTGTAGCCAAGAGTAATGACCCTATCAAAAACAATAGTCAAAGTGTATATTTTCATTTTTACCGATGTTTTATACGATTTATCGGAAATACGAATTTATCTGAAAATGCTAATGATCGTAAAACCGCTAGATGTTCCTAGATACCAAGAACATGCAAATTTACCTTGCAGAAATGGAGCAATCTTCCATTTACTTAGGCATGTACCTTTAGGCGAAATATTCCTACAGCTTAACAGGCTAACGGTTTTGTTGATAATTAATTGGCAGGTGGAGCACAACCAGGGGGAGACTTGTAGCTCTGCCATATTGTCTTTCTGTGTTTGATAGCAGGTATCATGGACCGCGGAACGCATTTGGAATAGGTAGGGCCAACTTTTGGGATGTAAAAAAATTAAATTAAAAATTATTATTATTATATATATTTTTTTATAATAATTTTTTTGCTCTGCACAGTTTTGGCGCCCTCCTCTATATCTGCAACCATTATTTTTACATAAAAAAAATTCTAACATAAGGGAAAATGAGCCAAAAAACTGTGATGCACCGAGTGAATCCACAGTCACTTGCTCCTCAATAGCAAACCAACGTATGTTGACCATGAAGAACTGGTTCTAACCGAACCGTTCGTTATACAAGAATCACAGAGACGTTTCAAAAGTACTCACAGACGCTACCAACCGGTTAACCCTTTTCACTGCGACAATACACAGAAGGTTAACCCTTTCACGACTGTCGGTTGTGTGATAATAAAGGGTTAACCCTCCGTCATGTGGCAGTGAAAGGGTTAACAGTTATACAGTAAAGTACTGCACCTTTATTTTTTACAAGCAAGAACAAGAGCTAAGAATAAATGTAAAGTGCACACTAAAGAATTAAAACAAATAAACAACTTAGCTAACACACAATAATAATAATAATAATAACAATAACAAACAATAAAAGAATGTGCAAATTTGCTTTCAAAGAAAATTAAGAAGAAAGAAAGACTGTGAACACCTAAAGCTGAGGCTCAGACCGACAGACCGTTTTAGATTTTTGGCTCATTTTCCCTTATGTTAGAATTTATGTAAAAATAATGGTTGCAGATATATAGGAGGGCGCCAAAACTGCGCAGAGCAAAAGAAATTGAATAAAATTAAAAAAAAAATATATATATATATAATAATATATATATATATATAATATATATATATATTTTTTTTTACACCCCAAAAGTTGGTAGGGCCACGGCCCTACTGGCCATACTGGTTCTGCGGTCCATGCCAGGTATGAAGAGTTGTTTTGTAGTTCCGTAATTTTTTTATTATTTAATTGATAATTGCACACCTTTCTATTATTTTGTAAATGTTTATCCTGATTTAAATGTATATATGTTTGTGTTACACTACATAGACTTGTAGCTCCGCCATATTGTCTTTCTGTAGTACAACATAAAAAAAAAACGCATACAAAAAATAAATAATCAATGGGATAATTAATAATAATCAATTTAATTATTTCTGCATATTGGGGTCCGTCTTGGTATTGCACAAATGATGTACGACTGGAAGGCTGAGACTCTTCTGGATCCAATGAGGCCAAATGTATTCATGTGTGATGATGTTTTGATTGATTGATTGAATTGATTGATTGATTGATTGGAAACTTTATTAACAGATTGCAGAATGGGTACAATACAGTACAGCTCAATACACACAATTGTTAAGGGGATGCAGACCAGAGAAAGACTTTCGTCTTGTTTACATCAGGGTCCCCCATTTTCAATTCATCAGGACATATATGACATACATGACATACAGATATACAGTACTGCTACATCTATACATTTATGACATACCAGATGTCATAATCACAGCACGGGCCTACTTCACTCCCCCTCATTTTCCCCTCAGGTCCTCCACACGCTCCTCTTCATCCCCCTCTCCATCCACTGCGCACTCCTCCTCATCCTCTCTTTCTCCAGTCACCCCTTCCTTCACCCTCATACGCCCAGCTGTATTCCATCCCCCTAATTCACACGCGGTCAAGCACCCCACTCTCCACAGCTGCACTCAATCCTTCCCTGATGGGGGGACTATTTCTACACCTCGACGCTGACCAGAAGCTGTCGTGGTATTAATTACCACTGCCCAGGTACAACGTCTCTGCCGAAAGCTCTACTGCTAGATACCCACCGTGTATTTGCTTGCTCTAACCCGTTTCTCTCCTGTGCCCCAAAGGACCGCCGTCCCTGCCTGGACGTCACCTGTTCCCGAAGAGGAACACTTGTTCTCCCGCTGCAACCCAGCAGCTCCCAAGACAAGCGCCAGGACCGCTTGCTCGCTCACTGCCGCAGCGGCAGCCACAGGACAGAACATAACCCCGTTCTATTTCCCCCCAATTCCTGTGTTGCTCAATTGACATTAAACACCCTTGAAACCGCTCCTATCTCTTCTCATGTATTCAGCAATTGGGCTGTGCTCCAGACCCCAGTTCTCACACCAGATTTGCAAATACAGTACTGTTTGTGATACAAAAAGAGTCCAGAAAAGAGTATACATTTGATGTAAAAACTGTACATTGGGGGAGGTTGGGTAGGTGGGGTGGGTGGGGGGGGGGGGGGCTGTACATTGGAGGTGGTTCGGTGGGTGGGGTGGGGGGGGGGGGGGTTGGGCAGGAGGGGTGGGAGGGGGAACACTGTACAACTGTACAAGCAAAACTGTACATTGGAATATTCACAACCATACTTGGTAATTTACTGTACATTGGAGGGGGTTGGGTTAGGACATTTACATGGGCCAGTTTCGAATTGCAGTCTCCCGTAGGTGTTCTTTGAGAGTGTTTTTGAAAGTGGGTAGTGATTCACATTCCTTTACAGCTTTGGGTAGGGCGTTCCACATTGATGTGGCATAATTGCAAAACGTGTTTAGTCCCTTGTTTGAGCCGAATCTGGGTTTAACATGATTTGTGGAGCTCCCTCTGGTGTTGTGATCGTGTTATCGTGTTAGTCCCCATAGTAGCCATTTCATTGTAGTGAGAATTTTTTTTGTAACTCAACCTCACTGTATAATAATCAAATCAAATCAAATTTATTTGTAAGGCCCGACAACACACGTTAATGTCCCCATGGGCCGGACACGTCTTCTTTAAACAAGTCGAGAAGAAACATCACAATAAATGAAGATCACAATAAATGAAGAACAAAACAAAAACACCATGAAGTCCAAAGAATTTAAAATAAATGAATGCAACACTCCCAGACGTGAAGGTATGGACAAACTCAGTAAAACCTAGCAATAGGAAACAATGCACCACAGGCAATGTGGAGGAGAGAAACCCTAGAAGTGCATGCAGCAACTGAACATTTTAAAAGATAGAGAAATAGAGCTGATGGCGGATCTATTTGAGGCATGGGGGTGGCGCGGAGAGGGTCGCATCCTCCCGGTCATCATCACGGGACATCCACCACGCCGGTCATCACCACAAGACAGCCACTCACAGGGAGACGGGACAGGCGTTAGACAGTTTGCGTGATTGTGGTGGGCGGACATAGCAATAGATACATGTGGTAAGCATATATGTGAATAGAATAGATATAATGTAGTAAGCATATTATGTGAATAATAATAATGAATGGGGATGTACTTCAGTAGAAATAGTTCCTACATGAAACTGCTCACAACAAGGTCTGTGTATTACCCTGAGTAACCGGGTCATCATTTCTGGAAAGAGACATTGGTTTTGAGTTTTTCTGATAAATTTTTTGGTGGTTTGAGTGCCACAAGCCCACATGCCATCCAGCTGCATTGTACTGGAGCTGCAAGTTGTACTGTGGCTACACTAATGATAAACTGCTCTCTAAGTTGAGTGTTAACACATCATCTCATGTGTGCATGCTGTCCATCACCATTTGAAACAGGAATGTGAACCTGCATGTATCTCATATTAATTCGGTTGTGAAAATGCAATCTCAGTTTCTTACGACTCACTCAACCTCCACCCTCTCCTATCTAAGAGAGACGGATATTTTCATTAATAGGCCTAAATATTTGTCTCCCCTAAAGCATATAATTTACATGCCGCTAACTGCAATGTGATTGATGTGGGTGCTTCCAGTGAGTGGTTGATTGCACAACGATTATTGTAGGGAGACAGGTAAATATTTGATAGCTGTCAGTGCTATTTGAGGATAATATTAGAAGTCCATATGAAATGTTTACATTGAGCTTGATAACCTAAAATCCTCTTCATAATGTCAAGGTCGCCGTGCAGGTATCAGCAAAGCAAACAATGGAACAAAGCTGAATCTTCATCATGCATGACCGCAAGATTGTCTGCTGTGGGAAGTAAAGGGTAAAATGTATAGATAGAAAATGTATTCAAAGGAACATGCCAAAATTATGGGAAATACGCTTATCCTACTGTCTTCTCCAGAGTCAGACAAGAATATATACCAATTTCCTCTCTGTGCGTTCAGTAGAAAGCTGTCCTGCTGCATGCTAGCCTAGCATAGCACAAATGATTTGAAGCGGATACGTACCAGCTAGCCTAGCTGTTGGCCAAAAACACATCTCCTAGAGGTTTAAGCTAGGCTAGTGGTCCGTATCCACTTCCATTCATTTGTTCTAAGCTAGGTTAGCTTGCAACCGGATAGTTTTCTACTGAATGCATAGAGAGGAAATTGGTATCTATCTTCTTGACTGACTCTGGAGAAGACGGTAAGCACATTTCCCATAATGTTGGCATGTTCCTTTAATTACATACAGTATGTTCTAAACAATTAAAGTATTAAACACTAATTACGAGTCAAGAATTTACATTGAGAAAAAAATTGACTCTCCAGCACAAACTGAAATCTATAGTTTTTCTCAGCTAATTATCGAGAGAACAGCACCCCGGCTCTGCCATAATCCTGGGCTGTAATGACTGGATTGATTTAGTGGTTTAGGCCTCCTCAAACAGTGACGATTCTGATCTCAAAAAGAGTTAATTAATCGACAGAGCTATTGTGGGTCTGTTGCTATACGATGAGAGAGAGATAGAGAGAGACATTGAGAGAGAGGGAGGGACAGATATACAGAGAGAGAGAGAGAGAGTGAGAGTGTGAGAGTGAGAGTGAGAGTGAGAGTGAGAGAGAGAGAGAGAGAGAGAGAGAGAGAGAGAGAGAGAGAGAGAGAGAGATGAGGAGAGAGAGAGAGAGAGAGAGAGAGAGAGAGAGAGAGAGAGAGAGAGAGAGAAAGAAAGTGGGAGAGAGAGAAAGAAAGTGAGAGAGAGGGAGGGACAGACATACATACATACAGAGAGAGAGAGAGAGAGAGAGAGAGAGAGAGAGAGAGAGAGACGAGAGAGAGAGAGAGTGAGAGAGAGAGAGAGAGAGAGAGAGAGAGAGAGAGAGAGAGAGGAGAGAGAGAGAGAGAGGAGAAGAGAGAGAGAGTAGAGAGAGGAGGGGGTAGAGAGACAGAGGAGGGGGTAGAGAGACAGAGAGTGAGAGACACACACACATAGAGAGAGAGAGGGTTGGGGGGGAGGAAAGGGACAGAGAGAGAGAAATAGATGACCTGAACAAATATAAAGTATAGCTTTGCATTTTGTATAATTAATGCAAATATTCTGTAAAATTGTCAAAAAGACAAGCATTTTAGGCAGCGAGTACGAATGAAAACCAGCTCATTAACTAACTCTGGCACATTTACATTTGATGTGGAAACTGAAAGTGTTGATTGATGTGCATTGTCCTTGGGTAACAAAAAAAAAGTATATTTTGTAATGGATCTGTTTCACAGCGACACCCACTACACTTGTGACATCCCTGATGTCAAATTAGCTTTGGATTTCTGGGCGCTCCAGTAGCACACCATGTATCGTGTTGCGTCGCGAAGTGGCCGTCCCGGGTTCGTTTTCCCACTCCCGGTGACTTCCATTTGTCACATGTCTTCCCCTCCTCTTCTCCCGTTCATCCTCTCCTCATCTGTCGGTCATGTCTGACCATGAAAACCGATAAACACTAAAAAAAATTATATTAAAACATTTGCTTTGGATTTCTTCACAAAGACCTTTCTCTGAGTTATTAATAAACATGCTCCTTTTAAAGAATGTAGGATAAAAGATAGATTAACCCCATAGTTCTCACCTGAACTATCTGATTCATTTAGAGAAAAGAACAAAGCCAGGGCCCTCATTCATCAACGTGTTCTACGCACAGATCTGTGCTTACCCTGTGCGTACGATCATTTCTAAGCAAAGAGTGGGATTCATCAATTTCGATTTGAACTTGACTCCGTGCTTACATCTACGCACAGGTCAGACCAGGCGTACCTCGCGCCCAGTGGTAGAATATCGTTACTACGCATAAGCACTCCTCAGTCCTGCATTGGTTTCAAGGCGGAAATAAGCTTCCGTGCATTAGTGTTCAACTTCTGTATGACCCGTAATTCATTATAGTTCATTGTAAAATAGCGACAGTAGTGTAATTATAACGGGCTCACACGCGAACAAGAGGTTGGCCTGCTTGTTTGGCACGGGGGGGCAGACGCAAAACACCAACCTCCAAACGCGATTAGATATTGTTTCAAATAAAAAGCAAATTATTTTGTGTGTCATGATTCCAAATAAGATTGGTCACGAAATGCTTTCTACTTCAATTTGTTGGTTAGAATAGATGACTTCCGTTGAAACTTCACTGAGACTAACAGTCTATTTGTGAGCTCCCGCACAGATGTGATGATAATAATAATAACAATAATAATAATAGCTTCATTTTATATAGCGCCTTTCAGGAGACCCAAGGTCGCTTTACATAGATAGGGGGGGGGGAATAACAAAGTAACAAACATAGTGGACAGACACACAACATATATATATGATGATGGAATTCATTCAAGATCCCCTCCACCCTCGGGTCTTTGCCACCGCGGCACGGTCCATCGTGATATTGGAGATGGATCGACCAATAGACTGTTACTGTAGCTGTCAAAGCTCCATCACAAATGCAGTTATGTGAATAGAAAGGGATTCCACTCAGTCAATGTTGCGATGCGCATTTGCCTGATACATGTTATTGCTGGATGCCGGGAGGAAGGCGATGCTGAATGTTTTCAATTCATTAAATAAAACGGATACTTTTTGCAAGGGTTTACTGACTGTCATACAAATGATCAACCAACTACTGTACATACTGTAACTTTTCAGTGCACGTTCTTATTTACATTGTGACAACAGCCTTGTGAGTTCCCGCAGTGACCCGCACACAGACATGATGGAATTCAAGTTCATGTTTGTATTGATCACATATAGGCAGGCTACACATGGCGTATCTGCTACATCATACATGGCAGTAAGATTCATTGTTCTTGTATAGCTCTCGTATTATTGTTTATGTAGGCTACCCAATACTGACATCAAAATGGATTGTAGTATGCCTCTAGAAATCATATGCAGCAGGTAGAAAATTTACGGGAGATCCATCGCGATTTGGAATCAAATTGAGGAGAATTTTAATCCCTGGGTATTAATCAAACAACACGGGAAAAGGCAGTCATATTCCAGCGCGGTCTTTATTAGCCGACAACAAAATAGATGCCTCTAAAAATCATATAGCCAATCGAACACAACTAATAAAGGCATTCATATTACAGCACGGTTATAATGACACACAACCAACGCCAAACAGTGGTCAACGAACGGTCTTTATTAGTATTTTGAGCTGTCCAGGCAGAATTGCAGCAATGGTCTTAGGGAGCCGTTGATATCTGACATCACCGTTTACAAATCCGCCTTTTATTTATCCCATAATACGCGATAGTGTCTTCTTGGTTCGACAGCAGTGAATTCTCCGTGGAGTTTCTCGGAGTCCCGCTCGGGTCAGTCCATTATTTCACATCCCATGGGGGGTGTTTCCTCACTTTCATGACCATATATGGATAATCATGCACGAGCATTGACGGTAGAACAAAGTTCTACGGAGGAGCGTAGAGCCTGCGTACGCACCGTGTGATGAATCCCGACTTCCCTGTGCGTACACTAGTTCTACATTCCGTGCTTACGTGTGGAAATAGAACATATTCTACGTCCACGTTGATGAATGAGGGCCCTGGTCTCTTGCCAGACACTCTGGGGACCCTTCCCATTGGTCCATATTTAGGCAACTTAGAAATAAATCTACATCTCTGAGGTAAGGAATGCTAAAACAAATTACAAATTTGAAAGGCAATAAATTCAAAAAAGAGCAAGACTACTACTTCTTTACTTACACATGTAAAATTGAATGGTTTAATATCAGAGCAGAAAGAGATTTGTCTTGCCTTTAACTCATTCAGCACCAGTCACAAGAAAAGTCGGGTTAACTCGCCAACCGTTCAGCGCCAATCATGAGAAAACTCGGGTTTTAATCGTTATTTCTTTTATTAGTTATATCCATGCATTTTTCATCCATCCAGCCTGATGTTATCATTGGGAATGGGTCTGAGCTTGCAAAATGGCAAATACCGCGCTACGAGGGCCATTTCATGTATGCACGAGGAAGGATAATAATGATAATCTAGCGTTGATTTCAGGAAGATTCGATAATCAGGCGAAAAATTACAACGTGTTTAGTGTATTCCACTAAAACGCTAAGTCTTTTACCGGGATTACTAAGAATCACCAAAACTATATTCATATTCAAAACGGTATAAAACGGAAATGTAGAGATGAAAAAACAATCTGTTTCGTGCATGTTGACTGGAAGCAACTCACTGACAATCGATGGGTGTATTCAACCCATAGCTATAATATAAGATATATTTTAAGCACTCGCAAATCTCGCAGTCTCCCCATTGATTAAAGCGATGGCGTTCTAGCGCCCCCTGGCTCATTAAGCGATGACGCTTAATAGGAGTTAATAGGCACTTTGTTGAAGCTGGTCACTCATTTGATAATAATTATATAGAGCCTCCTCTTGGTAATCATGACTTGGCATGCCTCTCAATTTTCCTTGCAGCCTTTCTCTACCAGTGTTGTTTTGGAAGTATTACAGACCATTACATTTATGTTCAGCAGAATCAGAGGTCATTGAATCTGTTTTTCTGTCTGTTTTGCATTATGGAGATGTAGTTTATGGACATGCTGTTGCTACCACTCTGAAGCCGCTAGACTCTGTATGTAAGGGTCTACCTGTTCTAGGACCCTCCCCTCCTGTCTGTACTCCTCAACTGCCCCCACCTTTGCACATACTCTTCCATGGACTTCCTCCACACATGAACAGTTGTGTCAAGTTCTTAGACAATGCTCTACTGCCATCCGGTGGCCTACTTCAGTTTGTGCATCTCTGTTTTTCTGTAGTCTTTGATCTCCTGAATATCATGACTAATCTGCTATCTGTGTATCTGTTTTCTGTGTTGTCTCAGTGTTTGTATTTTTGATTCAGTCTGTTGTTTCTAGTCTAGCCCTGTGTTCCTAGTTTGTGTATTGTTATTGTTGTATTGTGTTCTAGCCTAGTTTATTCCCCAGTGTGTTTTGGCCTTGTGTTAGTTCTGTTTTGCTCCCAGGTGTGTCTTGTTACCAATTGCCCTCTTGTGTTAATCAGCCTCTGTATATATGCCTGTGAGTTCCTTGTATTCCCTGTGGCGTCTTCTCGTTTCCTGCCTTGCTCGGTGTGTTTTGCTCTCCCCAGGGTCTATTCCTGCCGTTTGCGGAATAGAGTTCTTGTTTATCGTGTTACTCCCTGTGTATCCTGGTTCACTCGCTTGATAACGCTTTTGCACTTTCGCCTTTCCCAGCTTAGCTGTGTTTTTTGTTTTCGTTTGTTTTCTAGTTTCTCAGTTTAGTGTCGCTACTGTTTGTTTTGCCTTCTTTATTTTGAAGTGTCTCTCCTGCGAGTATTTGCAGCACCGTCCTGTGACATGTTATTGTTTTGCTCGTTTTTGGAAACTTGCTCTCTCACCTTGCTTTTCATTTACCAAGTAACTCGAATTAAAGGAGCAGTGCTCATATTCGAGAATCTACCTCTCCTCGACTCTGCTTTGCATTTGGGTCCTCCGTCAACACGAAACCATAACACTGTATATCATTCTCCCCTTAGATTGATCACTGGTGACAGACAACCAGAACCTGCACATTCCTCCTGAGCAACGTCAGAAGGATCCGCCCCTTCCTGACAAAAGAAGCCACCCAACTCCTCGTCCAATCAACAGTCATCTCCCGCCTCGACTACTGCAACGCACTGCTTGCTGGCCTTCCGACCACTGCCACCAAGGCTCTTCAACTCATTCAGAATGCAGCGGCCGACCTGATCTCAAACCTACCGAAGTCAGCCCATGTCACCCCACTTCTTAGGGACCTGCACTGGCTCCCCATTGCCGCACAAATCCGCTTCAAGGCCCTCGACCTGACATATCGTGTGGCGAAGGGAACGGCTCCCAGCTACCTCCGGTCAATGGTCTCTAACTACACACCCTCAAGACCCCTACACTCTGCATCTTCGGGCCGCCTCAGACCTACTCATATCCGAGCTCCGGGAGGGTCATCAAAGAGAAGTCGCCTATTCTCGGTCCTTGCCCCACAATGGTGGAACAAACTTCCCACCACAGTTAGGACAGCCGAAACCCGGGTGACTAGGTGGTGCAGTGGGCAATTCACTCACCTCCAATGCTGGAGACGCTGGGTTCGAACCCAGCGCTCTACATTGCTTTCAGTTTGGCTGGTCGTTCATACTAATACAATTGGCAGTATTTAGGGGAGGGAAACTGATGGGTGGGGATCGGATGTTGTGGACAGCGACTCCTACAGGTCGGTTGGTGCGCCTGCGCAGTAGAATCAAGAAGCGACGGGGGCGGCGTCCCTCCAAAGCGCAGACCCCTGACGCTGAAAGATCGCGCTGCGCAGGTGAAAAGATGCGACAGCTGCTACCTCGAGTATCGGAGGGGACTTGTGCAATGTATGGCTTCGTCCACATTGCAGCCGGCTTGTGGGAAGCAAGAAACAGCGTTCGAGACAGGGGAGGGTAGAATTGGATGATACGAAATTGGGATGGGAGAAAAATAGAAAATGGGAGAAAAAGAGGATAAAAAAAAAGGACAGCCGAAACCCATCCAATCTTTCGCCGTCGACTAAAGACACACTTTTTCAATCATTATCTGAAATAATTTTTTTTTTTAAATAAATCTAATCCTAACTAACCTTATTGGCATGCACCTGTCCTAATATGCTAACCTACACTGTAGCACTCAACACTTTGATGAACATTGTTGACATTGACATCAAATGCTGGATGGCACACAATTTTCTACAGCTCAATCAGTCAAAGTGTGAAATCCTCCTTTTCGGCCCTCCGAACCAAACCAGTGTCATTGCCAGCAGCCTGGGTAACCTGTCTCCCCTAGTCAAGCCCTTTGTAAAAAACCTGGGCATGCTCTTTGACCCCGCGTTTTCCTTCAATAAGCAAGTGAACTCGGTGGTGAAGGGGTGCTTTTTTCAGCTCCGGTCCATAGCCAAGATCAAGGCCATTCTCTCCCCCTCAGACCTGGAAAGAGTAATTCACGCCTTCATATCCTCACGCTTAGACTACTGTAACTCCCTGTACCTGGGGCTAAATAAATCCACCATAGCCTGTCTACAACTCCCCAAAAACGCTGCCGCTAGACTGCTCACAGGTACGCGGAGGAGAGCCCACATCACCCCTGTACTTGCCTTCCTCCACTGGCTCCCGGTGCGCTTTAGAATAGACTTCAAGGTCCTTTTATTGGTTTATAAAGCCCTAAATGGTAAGGCCCCTGCTTACCTAGCAGACCTCCTCACCCTATACCAACGCCAGGGCCCTCAGATCGGCTGATAAGGGTCTCCTAACCACCCGTAGGTCTAACTTCAAGTCTAGGGGGGGACGTGCTTTTGCGGTCGCAACCCCTGACCTCTGGAACAGCATCCCCATGTCCATTAAATCTGCCCCCTCCATCGAGTCTTTTAAATCAAAACTCAAAACCCACCTATATCGCCTGGCCTTCCCTGACTCACTTTGACTCTTGCCGTACTTGTTAACTTGTTGTTGTTCTGTTTTTCCTTTGTCTATCCGTTGATTTTATTTTATTTTTCAGTTTATTTTATACTTTTCTTTGTACTTAGCTTAGCTATGTGAAGCACTTTGGTTGACAAGCGTCATGTTTAAACGTGCTATATAAATAAATTTGATTGATTGATTGATTGATTGATTGTTACTCAGCTGATAGAGTTGTACCCTTCCTGCTGTCCTGTTGTTCAAAACTTGTAAGTCGCTTTGGATAAAAGCCTCAGCTAAATGACAAAATGTAAATGTTTCTGTATTATTGCAATTATTGGTGATTTTTAAGGCTACATCACCTCATTGCTGGATTGGAACTCTGGACGTTATCATACTCACTCTGGTGATTGGTTTACGCTTCCCAGAGTTTGCACTGAATTAGGAAAATCTGCTTTTAGCTTTTGTGCCCCAGACCCATGGAACGTTTTGCAAAGCACTTTAAAACTAAATTCATTAGTATCTATTGCTCAGTAAAAATCTTTAATATCCAAACATTTCACCATAGTCTGTAGTTGTTTTGAATTATTTAAAATGTTTAATGGATTCACTCTCTGCTTCTACACTCATCGTAAATGAGAGCTCTCTCTCAATGATCCTCCAAGATTAAATAAAGATTGAAAGAACATGTCTAAAACATTGGGGCATTTGACTCACAAATCGCACTGTAGCCCCTCGTCTTGATACGGAGCAGCCCCGGTACTCCCATCTATAATTAATCTGCAGATGAGAAGAAAAAACTGAAAAACAGAGAGGATGAGAGGACAGGAAAACAAAACAAAAAAAATAGTTCTGAAATTCGAGACGAGGCAAAGTGCTGACTTGTGGACTTTTGAAACCCTCGGAAGAATGAAGTGCAGGTTTTCTGAGCACAAACAGGTGTGAATGTGGGAAGGGTTACAGCACACCGCTCCAAAACCCTTTGTAAGCACTAAGCAAGAGCCGTGGTTTAATTAGCTCCAGAGCCAAGCGGAGCGCTTCCACTCAAGGGCGAGACTTTTATAGAATAATAATTTTTCAAAAGGCAAGCTGAGAGCGGAATCTGAAATTCATAGCGTCAATCACCATGAGGCAGCTCTCAGTGGGGGCATCATTGAAAAAGAGAGAATGATTCAGTCGGGTTAGGGCTGGATTAAGCGCCCCAAAATGGTCAGCATTAAGCGGTTTGAGTCATCAATTTAGAAGGAGAGACGGTTGCGTGTTTCTCTCTCTCTCTCTCTCTCTCTCTCTCTCTCTCTCTCTCTCTCTCTCTCTCTCTCTCTCTCTCTCTCTCTCTCTCTCTCTCTCTCTCTCTCTCTCTCTCTCTCTCTCTCTCTCTCTCCTCACCAAATCGCTGCTGCGTGTAACTGATTTGTCCTGCAGTATGACTCCATTGCCTCCTGGTGAAAATGCCTCTTATATCCTGGTGTCATTTAATTCTGCTCCCAGAGAAATCAATTAGCTCCCTTTTCAACATCTAACAACTCTGCCCCCCCCCCCCCCCCCCCCCACACACACACACACGCACACTTGAACTGTCTCTCTTGCCAAATAAATTTGCAAGCCTTGAAATACGATGTACTTGTTCTAACTGATCGGCTGACGACGGTGCATGCCGTTGATGTTTTTTATTTAAAAAAAAGAAAAAATGTAATCCTCTCATTCTCCGATTTTTCTCTGTTTTCTCCCCGTCCCAATTTAGTCGTTGTGCCAATTCCCCCCCTCCCCTACCTGGTTGTTGTGCGCATGTTCTCCTACTGGTCGGTACAAGGGAACCCTGAAGTCATCCGCACGCTTCCTCCGACACACGCAGCGACAGCCAGTGACTCTTTTTTCACCTGGCAGCGAGGACTCATTGGTGAAGCGTAACGCATGGGAGGTCACGCTGCCTTCATCAAGTCCTGCCTCCGCTGAGCAAGCGCCCAGACCTGACCTGTAGGCGTCACTGTCCACAACGCCAGATTCCCACCCATGACTTGGCCTCCCCCTAACCCAGCCAAACGGGTTAGTATAGCGATCAGCCCAAGCCTCAAGCAATGCAATCAACGGGAGATGCCGTTGATGTTTTTAAATGCAGACTCAAGAGATACCTTTTCAGCCTTGCTTTTTTACGAGAAAGCAATTTGACTTTGCTTTTATCCCATTCGTTGTATCTATTCAAGTTTGTTAATTTTTTTGTCGTATGAAATACATGCCAGTGGTGTAGTCGATGCACAACACACGCATTAGCTTACTTACTTGTAGGACCCTAATATTGATTCTTCTCTCAGAAAGATGTGATGTCTTAAAAATGGTGCATTTTATATATAGGGCTTTTATCCAAAGCACTTTAAAATGTTTTGTTCCTCACATTCACACACACATTCACACACCGATGGCAGGGTGACCATGCAAGATGCCAACCTGCTCATCGGGAGCAAATAGGGTTTAATTGTCTTGCTCATGGACATGGGCCTGGGAATCGAACCGGGAACCTTCCGATTACCAGACGACCGCTCTACCTCCTGAACCACTGTTACCCCCATGTCACCCCCCTTGTTCCATGTCGACATTGGGGGCAACATTGGTTCAGGAGGTAGAGCGGCCGTCCAGTGATCGGAAGGTTTCCGGTCCGATTCCCGCTTCTCCCGGGTCAAAGTGTCCTTGAGCAAGACAATTAAACCCTAATTGCTCCAGATGAGCAGGTTGGCACCTTGCATGGTTTACTCTCCACCATCTGTGTGTGAATGTGTGAGTGAATGGGTGAAAAATGAGGAAGAAATTGTAAAGTGCTTTCGATAAAAACGCTATATAAATGCACCATTTACCATTGTATGTCTCAGTGCATAGTGACTGTGTCAACTCTGGGACACACCGGACACCAAAGTGACTTGAAGTGCCAGGAAGAGAAGCCTCACCTGCGCTTTGGTGTCTGGTGTGTCTCTGGCATCACGCCGGGGCTTGTTAGAAGAATCGAGCATAGGAAATGCGGGAGGACCACGGTTTTCTGTTGTGGTTACAACTTTTTTCGGCATGGTGTGGTGTGGATTAACACTTTTTTAAGTAAATTATCTATATAGATAAACCTTGATTATAGTTTGATTAACCCTTTCTAGTGTGGTAGTGGAAGGGTTAACCTTCTGTACTGTGGTAGTGAAAGTGTTAACCCTTTGTAGTGTGGCAGTGAAAGCGTTAACCCTTTGTGTGGTTAGTGAAAGGGTTAAATGTAGCATTATTGTTACACTGAGCGACATCATCTTTAACATGACATAACATCTTTTGCGTTAATGTACACATTTGTCAGCTGCAGAAAGCACAGAGCGGAGGCGTCAAGTTTCTACAGTGCTCAGGAGTACAGTGGACGACCCTCAACCCAGAGACAGTATGACTTCACTGTGGCCCTGACAGAGTCTAATGCCTGTCGTTCTCCCTCTCCATCCCTTTTATCTTCATTTTCTCTCTCTCTCTTCCTCCCACCCCCCTTTTTCACACACTCTTTCTTTTTCTCTCTTCCTCAAGCGGTATATCTCTTTGTTAAAGGAAGGGTCCATATCTCCCATTGTGCAGGTGTGTCGACTGATTGGATTTTTCTATTATGGGGTGTGCTGTCAGTGCGGCCTGCTGCTGATAGTGAGAGAGGAATGGGGAGAGTGTGACTTCTGTTAGAGAGAGAGACAGAGAGAGAGAAGAGGGAGTCATGGAGAGAGAGAGAGAGAGAGAGAGAGAGAGAGGCCTAGAAGCGTGGCTAACGCTAATGGCACGCATACCAGAAGCTAACTGCCTACAGCCCAAATGGAATGATAAATATATATATATATATATATTTTCGACTAATAGTCGACTAACGGCACATTTTGGCCAATCATAGTCGACTATCCAAATCCTTAGTCCGGGACAGCCCTAGGTTCTTGTATAGTATAGTTTAGAAATAGCAAGTATAGCATAAGGATATAGAGTAAAAAAAACTGTATATTGTATAGTAGTGTACATGACCCAGTGCCTTAATTCGTAGCTAACATTGTATTGCATTATCTCAGGACTTTAGCATGCCTATCTTATGTCTATTTTATTACCTGTTTATTGTGTCTATTTTATTATTTAGTATTATTGCACAATCAAAGCGGGCATGGCCACCCACATGTCACTGTATTCCCTGGTATGTATGTGGCAAATAAACCTTGAATCTTGAATGTTGACAATTTGTACAGGCAAATAAAATGACAAAAACACAAAAGAAAAATAAGGAAAAGAAAATCAGTTTAGATAAATTCAATATGAGATAAATAGCACCAAAACACAGATGCAAAGAAAAAAAGAAGATCAACATGTGGACTGCATACTTTCTTTTAAAAGCGTATCTTTATACTTTATACTTATAGCACATGCATAAACCTGGTCTCTTTTGAAAGATAACATTCTGAAGTTTCTGATACAATAAAGAAAATATGAAATAGAGTAACATAGGTCTGAACTTAGGTTGTTGTAGGCTCAATTTGCCTATCTAAGCCATAATACAGTACATCTTTAACGCGCTCACACCACTTTGACTTGGGCTGTCTTGTTACTCACTGTTTGATGTTGTTGATGGTTGCATCTGATGGGTTCGAACCGGTTGAGTTTTATGGAAGGAGTTGTGTAAAAGTTTCAAATAATAACGGGGCAAACAACGAAACAAAACAGGCTCCAGACTTGAACTAAAAAGTTTCAAAACAAACAGGCGCAGCAAAAGGGTTTCAAATAAACTCAAAATGATTCTAAACAAAGTCTTTCTTTCAGTCTTTCATTCATTCATCAATCTGCGCTGTGTGTGTGTGTGTAGCAAGCGAGCGGTTGAAAATCTGTTTCTCGTCTGGCGTCCGTCTACACACAGCTGGGCCATAATTAATAGAGGACCATGGTGCCATTTTTCGAGGCGACCAGTGGTGGCGCTATTTAGTCAAAAACTATTAAATCAAATGAAATGGCTCCTACACAACGGCCCCTATTGTTATGGGCAGGCTCTAATAACAATACAAAATCAAAAACTGCTGGAGCCATACAAAATGTTCAAAACAAAATAAATACTTGTGGGGTGGGAAACAGGCATGGTGTATAGGCCTGTCTGAATCTTTAGTACCTAACTTGAGTTTGGCACCAGCAGGCAAATCTTGCTGATGGGCCTTTCAAGTACACTTGTTTTTGTCTGAAGACGCACACTTCTCACAAGTCCTCTTGAGTCTGGCATTGTTTCCAGGACTCTAGCCAACATCCAGGATCCTCGTGGTGCATTCTTGTCAGCTATGATCACAATGTCTTCCTTTTCAAAGTTCCTGCGGATGCGGTTAAATTTTGTATGTACATTCATAAGAGGTAGGTATTCTTTTATCCATCTTGTCCAAAATAGATCTGACAGGTACTGTACTTGTCTCCAATGGCGCTTTGCATACACATGGTCTTTTGGGAGGGTAGCAGGGTGCTTTGCATCTTCTGGCATGGCTGCTTTGCTTATTCTCCCACCCACTCTTATGGCTTCGTTGTCAAGTTTGTGATCAAGCTTGTAGGTTGAACTGTGTTTCTGCACGTTCAAACTTCCTTTCTGCAATGTTTTGATTTCCTCTTGAAATCCTTGTTTTGACAGAATTTCACAACGGCTATCTCTGAAATGTTCATCCAGAGAGAGGTTGTGTGTCTTTAGAGTGTTTTTAAATTTTTTCATCTCCACTTCAATTGTCTGTCTTTGTTTGTCTGCGTCTGGTTCTTGAATTTGCATCAGATCTTTCCTTTTTCTACTCAACTGCAAAAGGTGAGTTCTCAAATACAGCATCCATGCTACAGCTCTTTTCAATTTGTAGAAACTTGAGTAGTGGTGTATGAGAGTGCTAGTAGGATCTTGAGCCATCATCTGAATGGTATTGACTGTAACCTTCTCTCTTTTGACTTCCGGATCGTCGGCTGGTATGGGGGTGAGATCAGCAGGTAAGTTAGGCCATGTCTCTTTTTTTTCCCTGTAGGAAGTCCGGTCCCTTCTTCCAGTTTTCACACTTTAAAAATGCATCGGCTGTAAGACCTCGGGACACATGGTCTGCAGGGTTGATCTTGGTGTTCACTTGGATTCTGAATGTATCTTCATCCACATTCCTGTTCACTTTCACTGCTAGTACTGCAGCAGTAAGTTCCATTCTGGGTATTGTAACCCGTTTCAAGCATTTGCCATGATTACACGCAGTCTGCGTTTCTTTGGGTGGCGTACTCCATGGTGAGTCCTTCTTTCCTCTAGATTTAACTGCTCTTGTGGCACAGCTTCAGCGTGTCCCTTTTGAATGACACTTTCAAGAAAGTCAGTGTACTCTTTGTGAAACTCCGGATCCTTCTTGAATTTCCTTTTTTGGATCATGAGGTCATTCAAATGTATTATTGATATGCGATTGCCGGAAATATGGGTTGGCTGCTTATGGCTTATTGTGGGTTTGTGTAGAAGCCCACTAACCACCCATCAAAGTATTGTCTTTACAGCATAGGGACCATTACCCTTGCTATTAATTACTGCCCAAGGTTCCATAAACTTAGCTGCATCATTACCAATCAGGAGTCCAATATCTGCATCAATATATGGCAACTTAACCTCTTTTAGGTAGTTCCATTCTTGCACATCATCCTGAGTGGGAATTTGCTGCTTGGTTACAGGAATTTCTGTTTGAGTATAGAGTGGTGGCAGTTTTAGGAAATCATCTCCTTCAATACTTGACACTTCCAGCCCATTGATTCGGTTAATACTTATGACCTTTTCTTGTCCTAGAGTACGAAGTAGGATTCAAATTGGTGTCGCCTTAGCATTCAGTTGCTTCCTTAAAGCTTCAGTACAGAAGGTTCCTGTGCTTACTGGATCAAGGAAAGCGTACGTTTGAAGTACCTGATTAGAATTTGACAACTTGACTTGCACAGGAACAATTGACCATTTTTGTTGGTCACCGGCCCCAGTATGGATAGGCCTTTTCATGGTGACTAATGCACTGCCCACTGACATGCTATCGGTGCTTGGACTAGTTTGACTTGTACCTTTTTTAAATGCAATGTGCAACACAGTAGGATGCTTCTTTGTACATATTTTATAAGTCACACGTCTTTCACAGTCCTTACTCATGTGACCCTGAGTCACACAACCGAAACATAAACCATTTATTTTAAAGAACTCAACTTTGTCTTTGTGTATTGTCTTATCCAATTCGTTGCACAGGTCTGTGCTGTGGTTTTCTTTGCAAAAGAAACATGTTTTCTGTTGCACGGCTCAACTGTGACTTTGGTTCTGAGGATTCGGTTACTGTGGCAAAACTGCTCTTAGTATATGATGAAACTGGTACGTATTTCAAATGACTATTTCGGGGAGAAGGGATTGTCCTCTTGTCTTTCGGTTTTGTGTCTTGTATTTCTCCAAAGAGGGGATCAATGGCAATGTTTGCTTGCCTTTCAATGAAATGTACAAGTTGTGGGAACTTAGCTCTTCTGTGTGTACGCTCATAGTAACCGTATGCTACTGCCCTCCACCTCTCTCTGTGCTTGAATGGCAGTTTTGATAAGACAGATTTCAAGTGTGTAGGATTGTTCATGTGATGCAGAATTTCATTATTGCTCATAGCATTGCAGCATGTTCTTAAGAAGAGTGAGTATTTGTATAAGGCTTTACCATCTTCTGATCGGATTGCATCCCAATTCAGAATTTGTTCCTGATAGGCAGCAGCAATGAGAACCTCATTTCCAAAATGTTTGCGTAGCAGCCGTTTTGCTTTCACATAGTCTTTTTGGGAATCCATGTGAAGGCAGCTTCTCACAATTGCCTTTGGTTCTCCATCTGTAAACTGTTCAAGAAAGAGCAGTCGATCTCTGTTGTTACTTGTCAAGTTTCAAGTTCAAGTTTCAAGTTTCTTTAATAGTTGTCATACAGAAGTATAGAATACTTTTATACAAAATGCTTCTTACTGTTACGCTCCAGAGACTGTGCTAGACAAGATAAGTATGAAATAAAATAAAGTAGCATGTAAAAAGAAGTAAAAATAGAGGTCCCAGTGTTCAGTATAGACATATGTACAATGTTCGATGCAGACTAGAAGTAACTGAGTTACCATACAATATACAATATACTATGCAATATACTAATATTCAATACTATATAGTGCAAAGCAGAAATGGGATGAGGTACAATTTAGGTACAATTTACAGTAAGGTGTACGAGTTGTAGTGCAAATCCTTTACCAATAAATATAAAGTGTGTTTAGGTGATCTAAAGTGTGGAGAGTGGGTGCTGCAGTGTGTTGTTTGTTTAAAGTGAGTGTGTGCGTGTGGATGTGTGTGCTGTGTGCATTTGATGGTTGTTGCATAGTGTTTATTGTTCGTTGAGCAGCCTGATGGCCTGGGGATAGAAGCTTCTTCTGAGTCTTTCTGTGCTCGCCTTGAGACTCCGGTATCGCTTGCCTGACCGCAGCAGTTCAAAGAGGCACTTGTTCGGGTGGCTGGAGTCCTTGATGATTCTCTTAGCCTTACCCCTGCACCGCTTGTTGTAAATGTTCTGGAGGGTGGGAAGCCCCCCTCCAATTGTGCGTTCCGCTGAACGTGTCACTCTTTGTAGTCTGCTTCGGTCTTGTGCAGTGCTATTCCCAAACCAGGAAGTGATGTTGCCAGTCAGGATGCTTTCTATTGTACATGAGTAGAAGTTCTTAAGGATCTTCTGACTGACTTGGAACTTCCTTAGGCGCCTGAGGAAGTAGAGGCGTTGTCGTGCCTTCTTCACAACACTGTCAATGTGTGTGGTCCATGTCAAGTCCTCGGATATGTGGGCTCCGAGGTACTTAAAACTGTTCACTCTCTCAATTGGTGCCCTGTCGATGCTGAGGGGGCTGTAGTCCCTGGGGGGGATCTCCTAAAGTCCACAATCATCTCCTTTGTTTTGCTGACGTTCAGGGAGAGTCTGTTCTCCTGGCACCATCCCGCCAGGACTTTGACCTCTTCCAGGTAGGCCCTCTCGTCGTTTGCAGAGATCAGGCCCACCACTACTGTGTCGTCAGCAAATTTGATGATTGTGTTGTTGCTCCACTGAGCCACACAGTCATGTGTGTACAGGGAGTAGAGGAGGGGACTCAGAACACAGCCCTGTGGGGCCCCTATGTTGAGGGTGATGGATGAGGAGGTGCAGTTGCCTGCTCTCACCACCTGGGGTCTGCCCGTCAGGAAGTCCAAGACCCACTGGCAGAGGTCATAGTTCAAGCCCAGGTCCCTGAGCTTGGCTATGAGTTTGGAGGGGACTATGGTATTGAATGCTGAGCTGTAGCCGATGAATAGCATTCTCACATAGTTCCCCTGCCTCTCGTCCAGGTGTGATGCTGCTGTGTGCAGCACATGGGCTATGGCTTTCTACACAATGTTCAAATGTACTAATGAAATAGACATACCTTAATGGATCACCTTTAAAAACAGGAATCTCTCTAGAAGGCAAGAGTGAGAACCTCTGTTCTTGAATTAACATTTCTGTGATTTCATTTTGTTTTCTCAAAATGTCCATCATGGCTCCGCCTGGTTGAACATTAACCTGAGCACCATCTTGCAAGCCAAGGTTTGGGTTAGGCTGTCCACTGGTAAGGATTGCATTGAGTCAAAATATTCATTGATGTGGATTAAGGGGTTAACATCAAGCCTGGTGTCTACATGTTTAGTAACATCCAGTACTTTTAACCTGGCATCAGCAGCTGCAATTTCCACTTCCAATTCAAATGCTTCCTTTTTTGCTTTGAGCTGTGCCTCCTGCAATTCAAATGCTTGTCTTTGCTTGAGATAAGCAGAACGTGTGGCTAGATTGGCTCTTTCGGCCTCTAACTGTCTTAATGCTGCGGTGCTTGAGGTGGATTTCATGCCAACAGAAATATTGCCAAATGATTTCACACTATGTGCTGGTGTCACTGCTGGTGTCACTTCTCTGGGCTTTTGTGCCATAGCTGCAGGGGCATTATTTATCCATTCTAAAACCTTATTATGAAATTCACATATGATTTTGAACGTCGGCATGTACCACTGATCTTGTTATTCTGAAGCTTCCTCTTCTGGTAATAGCTGCTGTACTGATTTGTGAAGTGATTTGAAGTCATTTGTTTTAGAATTAAATTCATTGTATTCTTGTTTAACCAATTCCACATTACTGTAATCAACCATAAGTGCTTGTAACACATTTATTTTGCTTGTGAGTTGTCCAAGTTTAGCTTTTCTTGCATTACATTGCTTTGTATAATTAGCCTCAAGTGCCCGTTACGTGGGTTTCACTTGTCTCTTTCCCTCAACCACAGGCAAATTAACATTTTTATCAGAAGTGTGAACGGCGGTAACTTCAGTCACAATCGCAGCTTCAGAATGGCCCAATTCCTCTTTATCCTGTCCAGACATCGTTAAGCAGCATTTATTGTCCAAATCCAAATTTATAATACGAAAAGAAAACACTTTGAAATGGGGAAAATAAAAGAGAGACCGTATTCTCAAAAACGAGATAAGCACAATGATAAACAACTAACAAGCAAGACACATGGATCTTGCAGACGGCAAGAGTACTCACGTAACAAACGCAACAGTGACACAGGAAACAGAAGTAATGACCCAGCAAAGGACAGCTGGGTTGACAACACTTAAATACCAGGACTAATTAGAGACAAGAGGATGATTAGTGAAATAACACACAGCTGGGGTAGTGACTAAACATGAAACGTAGCAGGGGAAATATAAAAAAACATGACAACACCAAACAGCACATAGATAGGGTCCTACTAATCACCCCAAAGTACCAGAAAATACCCCAAAATACCCCGAAATACCCCAAAATACCCCAAAGTATACCCCAAAGTACCAGAAAATACCAGAAAATACCCCCAAATACCCCAAAATACCCTGAAATACCCCAAAGTATACCCCAAAGTACCAGAAAATATCAGAAAATACCCCAAAATACCCCAAAGTATACCCCAAAGTACCAGAAAATACCCCAAAATACCCTAAAATACCCCAAAGTATACCCCAAAATACCAGAAAATACCCCAACATACCCCAAAATACCCCAAAGTATACCCCAAAGTACCAGAAAATATCAGAAAATACCCCAAAATACCCTAAAATACCCCAAAGTATACCCCAAAATACCAGAGAATACCATAAAATACCCCAAAATACCCCAGAATACCATAAAATACCCCAAAGTATACCCCAAAATACCAGAAAATACCAGAAAATACCCCAAAATACCCCAAAATACCCTAAAATACCCCAAAGTATACCCCAACATACCAGAAAATACCCCAACATATACCCCAAAGTACCAGAAAATACCAGAAAATACCCCCAAAATACCCTAAAATACCCCAAAGTATACCCCAAAGTACCAGAAAATACCCCAAAATACCCCAAGGTATACCCCAAAATGCCAGAAAATACCCCAAAGTACCCCAAAATACCCCAAAGTACCCCAAAGTATACCCCAAAATACCTCACAGTACCCCAAAATACCCCCAAAGTACCCCAACATATCCCAAAATGAAAAACAAATATTTTCACATTTTGTGTAATAGTGTAATAGTGTGTAATAGTGTAATAGTGTAATAGTGTGTAATAGTGTAATAGTGTGTAATAGTGTAATAGTGTAATAGTGTGTAATAGTGTAATAGTGTAATAGTGTGCTAGTGTGCTAGTGTGTAATAGTGTAATAGTGTAATAGTGTGTAATAGTGTAATAGTGTGCTAGTGTGCTAGTGTAATATTGTGATAGTGTGTAATAGTGTAATAGTGTGTAATAGTGTAATAGTGTGTAATAGTGTGTAATAGTGTAATAGTGTGTAATAGTGTAATAGTGTAATAGTGTGTAATAGTGTAATAGTGTGCTAGTGTAATAGTGTAATAGTGTAATAGTGTGCTAGTGTGTAATAGTGTAATAGTGTAATAGTGTGTAATAGTGTAATAGTGTGCTAGAGTTATAGTGTAATAGTGTAATAGTGTGTAATAGTGTAATAGTGTGTAATGGTGTGCTAGTGTGTAATAGTGTAATAGTGTAATAGTGTGCTAGTGTAATAGTGTAATAGTGTGTAATAGTGTGTAATAGTGTGCTAGTGTAATAGTGTAATAGTGTAATAATAGTACTGTGGGGTATTTTGGGGTATACTTTGGGGTACTTTGGGGTATTTTGGGGTACTTTGGGGTATTTTGGGGTATACTTTGGGATATTTTGGGGTACTTTGGGGTATTTTCTGGCATTTTGGGGTATACCTTGGGGTATTTTGGGGTATTTTCTGGTATTTTCTGGTACTTTGGGGTATACTTTGGGGTATTTTAGAGTATTTTGGGGTATTTTGGGGTATTTTCTGGTATTTTCTGGTATTTTGGGGTATACTTTGGGGTATTTTAGGGTATTTTGGGGTATTTTCTGGTATTTTCTGGTACTTTGGGGTATTTTAGGGTATTTTGGGGTATTTTCTGGTATTTTCTGGTATTTTCTGGTATTTTCTGGTACTTTGGGGTATACTTAGGGGTATTTTGGGGGTATTTCGGGGTATTTTCTGGTATTTTGGGGTATACTTTGGAGTATTTTGGGGTATTTTGGGGTATTTTCTGGTATTTTCTGGTACTTTGGGGTATACTTTGGCGTATTTTAGGGTATTTGGGGGTATTTGGGGGTATTTTCTGGTATTTTCTGGTATTTTGGGGTACACTTTGGGGTATTCTAGGGTATTTTGGGGTATTTTGGCGTATTTTCTGGTACTTTGGGGTATACTTTGGAGTATTTTGGGGTATTTTCTGGTATTTTCCGGTACTTTGGGGTATACTTTGGGGTATTTCAGGGGATTTTGGGGTATTTTGGAGTATTTTGGGGTATTTTCTGGTATTTTCTGGTACTTTGGGGTATACTTTGGGGTATTTTAGGGTATTTTGGGGTATTTTGGGGTATTTTCTGGTATTTTCTGGTACTTTGGGGTGATTAGTAGGACCCCATAGATACAGACACAAGGACACAAAACTAAATTAGACAATGGGGCACAGTAAAGACAACAGATGAACACACAACAGATTAGTGATGACAGACAGGACATTAATAAATAAAAGACAACAAAGATGAATGCACTGAACTAGTCCACCTGGTGGTTGAGAGACGTAGTTCATGCGTGGGAAATGTCCATGGACAGATGAGGGTTGTGACGCAGTACCGGGGGGAAAATGTCCATGGACCAATGAGGGTTGTGTAGCAGGACCGGGGGGACCGTTACAATTTGGGGTATTTGAGGGTATTTTGGAGTATACTTTGGGGTACTTTGCAGTATTTCCGGGTATTTTGGGGTATTTTAGGGTACTTTGGGGTATTTTGGTGTATTTTAGGGTATTTTGGGGTATACTTTGGGGGTATTTTGGGGTACTTTAGGGTATTTTCTGGTACTTTGTGGTGATTAGTAGGACCCACAGACAGTGATGGGATAGACATGAAAATAGTGAAAAAAATCACTTTTAGCCCTAACTTAATAGAGTAACATAGGTCTGAACTTGAGTTGTAAAAAAACTTGTTACTCAAGTTTTTCTGTAGTAGTTAGTAGTGCAGAGGTAGTATTTCCCCAGAAGGTGGTATGGCTTACAAATACAGACGGAGCCATAGCCTGAAGCCTTATGTAGTACATATCCACATTTCATAAAGATCCATTCAGAAATGAGTGATTAGGAGTGATTTTGGTAAACTGTGTACAAAGAAAAACTCCGTTTTCTCATAGACTTCAATTCATTCGGCTGTTTTGCTCTTCCTGTTTTCGTGTTTCTTCATGTTTTTATTTTAGTTTTATTTAGATCCCCATGTGGGGTCTCATTGGAAAGCCACACTCATCGGATCTAGATTGACGGAACTACTGCAGCCTGAGTCGGGAGTGGTATTTTGCGCAAAACCGTGTACTGTACTTTGCACAAGCCTCAAATACCGGCATGTAACTCGAGAACCGCTGAACGGATTCTGTCGGATTTTGTCGCTATCGACAGGCAACAAATAAGCCTTCAATTCAATATATATATTGTATTACAAAATATGCACACCTGAGCCATTAGGGGTCGCTAAAGTTCCGGTTGCAAAAGTCTGAAAAACTTCCCATATGAGGGACGTTGCAGCTTAATATCTGCAAGTGTAGGCAAAGCGAGCGTAGCCCTGTTTCTGCTAGAATTCACAACCCTTCAGAATTTGAATAAGAGCTAGTGATTAAGTTCAAATAATAGTTACACACACACACATACTGTATATGTATATATAGGAGAGGAGAGAGGTCATCCCACTGGCAAGAAGGAGAGTGATGTGGTGAGAAAGAGAGAGCGAGAGAGAGAGAGTAGGAGAGAGACAGGAAATCAACCAAGCAGCCAGAAAGAAAGAGAGATGGGGTGAAAGAGAGAGAGATAGGGAGAGATATACAGGGAGAGAGAGAAAGCAAGAGCTAGATAGTGTGAGAGGAGGTCAACCCAACAGGAAAAGAGGATGAGAGAGTATAAGAGAGAGAAAGTAATGAATCTTATTACATGACATGGTTTCCAGGAGAGAAAGGTCAAGAGTTGTGTCTCTGGAGATGGGGCTCATTGCTGAGTCCTGGGGGCTGGACAAAGAGTATGGGGTTGGTGGTCAAGATCTTCACCATTGAGAGGACCATACCACTGTTTTTTTTATATATCTTTTTTTATCTTTTTTATCTATCTATCTATCTATCTATCTATCTATCTATCTATCTATCTATCTATCTGTCTGTCTGTCTGTCTGTCTGTCTGTCTGTCTGTCTGTCTGTCTGTCTGTCTGTCTGTCTGTCTGTCTGTCTGTCTGTCTGTCTGTCTGTCTGTCTGTCTGTCTGTCTGTCTGTCTGTCTGTCTGTCTGTCTGTCTGTCTGTCTGTCTGTCTGTCTGTCTGTCTGTCTGTCTGTCTGTCTGTCTGTCTGTCTGTCTGTCTGTCTGTCTGTCTGTCTGTCTGTCTGTCTGTCTGTCTGTCTGTCTGTCTGTCTGTCTGTCTGTCTGTCTGTCTGTCTGTCTGTCTGTCTGTCTGTCTGTCTGTCTGTCTGTCTGTCTGTCTGTCTGTCTGTCTGTCTGTCTGTCTGTCTGTCTGTCTGTCTGTCTGTCTGTCTGTCTGTCTGTCTGTCTGTCTGTCTGTCTGTCTGTCTGTCTGTCTGTCTGTCTGTCTGTCTGTCTGTCTGTCTGTCTGTCTGTCTGTCTGTCTGTCTGTCTGTCTGTCTGTCTGTCTGTCTGTCTGTCTGTCTGTCTGTCTGTCTGTCTGTCTGTCTGTCTGTCTGTCTGTCTGTCTGTCTGTCTGTCTGTCTGTCTGTCTGTCTGTCTGTCTGTCTGTCTGTCTGTCTGTCTGTCTGTCTGTCTGTCTGTCTGTCTGTCTGTCTGTCTGTCTGTCTGTCTGTCTGTCTGTCTGTCTGTCTGTCTGTCTGTCTGTCTGTCTGTCTGTCTGTCTGTCTGTCTGTCTGTCTGTCTGTCTGTCTGTCTGTCTGTCTGTCTGGTTCACACAAGAGCAATATCAATCAATACGAATATGTATTGTATTAACAGTCCTTGTAGGTAACTTCAACTATGACCTTGTAGAGCGGCCACATCACTCCATTCTACAAATGATGCTTCGGAAATACCAACCTCAGATTACCGCTCACTTCTGGACCTGTGGTCTGTGTCAACAGAGTAAGTGTCCACTTATTACTCAGATCATGACCTAATATGCGTATCTTTAAACCTTGTATAAACTAACTGTCCATGATTTGTCAACAACCTCTTTTTTTTTTTTTTTTTTTTTTTTTTTTTTCCTCCTTTTTCCTCCGATTTTCTCCCATCCCAATGTTAGTCGTTATGCCAATTCCCAATCCCCTTCCTGGTCACTGCGCACTTACCCCCCACAGTCGGTCTAGGAGAGTGGAGGCTACCACGTGCTTCCTCCGACACACGTCCAGCCAATCAACCGCTTCTTTTCACCTGGCAGCGCGGATCACTGAGAGGGCGTAGCGTGTGGAAGGATCACACTATCCCACTTAGATCCTATCCGCGCTTAGCAGGCGCCCCGACCGAACTGTAGGAGTCGCTGTTTACAACGACCCGGACCCACCCCGCCAGCTTCTCCCACCCTCTAATACTGCCAATTGTATTAGTGTGAACGGCCAGCCAAGCTGGTGACAACCCCGGAGCTGTGAGCTGGATTCGAACAGGCGAATCCAGCCTCTCCGGGGTTGGTGACGAACGCAATCTCCGTTACGCCACCTGACCGCCCTCATCAACAACCTCTTTCAAACATCACCCTGTGCTATCATTACTCAATGGCCCTGTGGCCTCTTGCAGCCAGAAACATCACATCCATCACACACATAGAACTACAGCTTCCCCCTCCAGCCCGGACTAACACATCAACCACCCACTGTGCACAGACACAAGCCAAGAAACCACAACACAGACCTAGCGAAGAAAACGCACCGCTATACGAAACACAAGCGAAAAACAACTGCTTTACTACCTCTGCCATCCTGTAAAACTCCCTTACCTCTACCACTCATTTAAGCAGCCTCAACAACAAGGTAGAATGTGGAGAGAGTGAGAACTTTTCCCGTTTGCTGTGACAATGTGGTGGGAAAGCTTGATCCTGGTTCAACCTTGCTAAACTAGTCCCAGCTGAGGGGCCAGACTAACAACAGCAACAATACTATTTCATTCCAAATATGTGTATATCCATTTAGGCCACGGCTCCCGAGGTCATGAGCTGAATCCAAACAATTCTGCATATCCAACTGGTTCAGGTAAGAACAACTGAACACTCATATATTGCTATGTTTACATGGTAGATAAAGGCTACTCATAATAATAGCATTTCTATTCTGATGATGCAATCTCGACACACCTTGAACTGCCTGGGATGCGCTGTTTCTACAGAGCAATGTGGATGGAAACAACTAGCGTCATGCTGATGAAATCAAACTCTATGAGTTTGAGTATGAGTTATGAGTATGGGACTCACAGGCGTCCCAGAGAGGCCACAGTCGATGACATAGAACGTCTGCGTATGTGTGCACGCCCCATGGAGGTTATTAAAGAAGGAAGGGTCATCGCATCAGAATACCAGCGTTCTATACTCTTCAAAATTCAAATTTTATAGCAGCTATCTGGGGAAATATATAACAACCAATATATACAAAGCTTTCGACCACCAGCCTAAACTAGATGCAGAGGAAGTCCAGAGCAGAGCTATTCAACCTCAATATCAAGTGGGCCAAATATGAACTGGGGGTTTGTGGGCCACTCCCCCCCCCCCCCCCCCCTACAGCCCTGTAACAACCCCAACCCACTCCCCCCTCCTTCCGTAAATGGCGCTGCCTATGACGGCTGCCAGTCTGTTTGCGGTGGTGAATATGTGGTAAATTCCCACAGAACTTCTACAATAATTTGAGGTTATTGTAGTACAGTACAAATGAGATTGATTATCTGGAAGGAGGAGAAAAGGGATCATACTTGATAGAATTGTTGATCTCCTCATCTGACTTAAGCAGATGAGGAATAAACGTGTACGCCAGACAAACCAGAACTGTAGTTCAACTCAGCTGATTTATTTGAGCCAGGGCCAAGAGTGAATAAAAGGTTGCCTTTCACATACAAAGGATTTATCAGAAAACATTAACATGGCTGCTGTGTACAGGAATCAACAATCAGGTTTGCATCTCAAACCCCAACATGTACATAAAACAGTCACTCGTTAACATAATTTGAACATACATAGTTTCCTGTAGGCCCCTTTTTTATATGAGTAAGCCTGGTTTCTAAGATAAGTATCTTTACATTCTATTTTAACCAACCAAGGGTCCATGATTTACTCACATAAAAAGCAGCACAGTCTCTCTGGTGGAAGGAGCGATGGAGCCCAACAGACCCCTGGGGTCGGTCCGGTCTGAGGGCTCCCGAACTACCAATTTGTCTCCTCTTATATACTATAATTTCTAGCCAATAATAGAATACAGTTGGTCCGTGGGCATCTTCTGTGAGCGGTCTCCTGTGGGCGATCTCCTGTGGGGGCTGGCAGCCCCCCCCCCCTGGGTTGTGGCGACGTGATGGGACAGAGACAGAGGGGGCCCGTCGGTGGCCCCCGTCGGTGTGGTCCCCCGCTGAGCACAGAGGGGTTCTGCTGGTGGCCCCCGTCCGTGTGGTCGCTGTGTTGGGTCTTGTCTCACGAGGGGGGGCTGGCATGATGTCCTCTGGTGGGGGGGGTGTGAATACTCTTTGACCTTTTGGGCCTTTACCATACAGTACTAATCTGGTCACATTAGGTGTGACCTTTATCTATCCAACTGTCCCTGCGTCTCATTCCTCATTTAGCCCTGCAACCACTTCTGCTAAACAGTATACCAGGTTATTTATGAAATTCAACTCAATATTTACCACATTTCCCCGTTTTGACGATTCTTATCGTCACATATGATATATTGACTTGATTTTCTATACATACTAACCATACATAATAAAATAAATTTTTTCCAATTTTTTTTTTTTTTTTTTTTTTCAAAATTTCTAACAATTAAAAATAATTTTTATCTACACATCACAAATTGAATCTAAAAATCACAAATTTAAAACCCAATTATCTTAATCTACAGGAAAGTTTGTTCCCACACTCTTTTAGATGATCTGGTTGAGAGAAAACATACATTAGTATCACAATATTTTCATTTTTACATTCATTCAATAATCTCTTCTTTCTGCTAATTTATTCCTTAAGATAGTACAATCACATCTGCATAATCAATCAATTGCTTCCCACCTATCCTCCCCCCTTTTATGACACATATATTGGTCATAACCTTGTCACTTCTTGTTTCCACAGCTCAGTTTTGGCAGAGGAAAGCAGAATCTCAACGAAAATTTTCTTTCACCCATTCTCCTCACTCTGGCCATATCCTCACTTATGTGAATGCATCTTTATCTGACCCTGCGTTGTGTAATTTATCCGCCCTCTGCTTGCGCCCTACCAAATCAATGTGCACAAGACAAAGCCCATCAGTACCTATTCAGTCCCGTCCCTGTCCCCTGCAGTCCAACCACAACTCCACAACTCCCCAGAGAACCTTGTTCACACACTGTCAGCTCAGTCTTCAGACTGGCCCCGCCCTCCCAGGCCAGGTCATCCCAGGTCCAGTCATCGATTATCTCATGACAACCCGTCGTCAGACGATTATAGCGTGGAAGTTCCTCCAAACCACATCTGTTCAGTTTTTACAACCTGGCCCCACCCGCATGGGGTTTGTATAGGCAGGGGTCTCTGTGTACAAGAATTCTCTCACCATCATTGGACTGCAGAGTAACAGGGAAAAATGAAATCCTACGTTACCGCTTCTAATGAAATGTATTCATGTCTCCCCCATCGTCGATCTGCCTTCCCCCTCCCTTTTTCTGAGCTGTTGAAGACACAAGCACAGAGCAAACTTTTTACACAATATGTCAACATACTCAATAAGGGAAGCCATTAATTCCATATGCAAATCGTGGTGGCACTACTTAACTGTCATTGATCTGATCCAATGCATCCCAGCCTCCATCTGTTCCAATGTATCCCAGCCTTCAACAGTCCTCTCACCAGATCATAACAGAGAAACAACAAAAGGCAAATAATCAAAAAAACATTCCAACAGATGTGAAAGCAGATCAATGAAATTAACCAGCTCCAACCGCAGACCACCTCAATGGTTATTCAGAAAGAAAAGAAAAGAAATCCAAAACTCTAAATTCAAAGATTAAAAATAGAAAAGAACTCTAAAAATCTAAATTCAATCCCTCATCCAATTGATTACATAAACACAGATATATCATACTTAAACACATTTTGTTATTTTTAAGACTAGTTTCACCTTAAGTGAAAGCTAAGTTGTGTGTGTGTATGTATGTGTGATCAGATTGTGTGAACGTGTGTCTGTGTGTGTCTGTGTGTGTGTGTGTCTGTGTGTGTGTGTGTGTGTGTGTGTGTGTCCGTGTGTGTGTCTGTGTGTGTGTGTCTGTGTGTGTCTGTGTGTGTGTGTGTGTGTGTGTGTGTGTGTGTATGTGAATGTGAATGTGAGTGTGTGTGTGTGTGTGTGAATGGGTAATTAAGGCTTCCTGGCCCCCACCCCCAGCTCAATCATTCACTGAAATCAAAAGGACATAAACAGACAACATCTCAATCTCACACATACATACAAAAATTAAATTTAAATAAAAAATATTATCTGTACCAACTCAACCAAAAAATATGACCTAAAGTAAACGCACTCATCCAATTTCACAGTGTCACAACACATTCAATCCTGAACCTTAGAGTTTTTTAAAAAAGAAATAAAAGCAAAACCCAATCAAACATCACAATTCAACATCATCCACCCATCCTTCATACTATAAACATATACTTCCACCACACTCGTTAATCATTTCACATCTTTGACAAACAAAGGTTAGTTTGTTTAGCCCTTAACTTTTCTGCTCCCTCATCAGGCTACACTCATCTCTTCTTAACCTCTACTCTCAAAGGGTCTAGCAGAACCCCTTTTTCAACCTGAAGTCACCCCAGCCTGCTAGAACTGGTGATAACTCCAGGTTATTCATCCAATCAAATAGTCCGCCCCAATCAAATGTAAATAACCTCATCTGATCTGGCTTCTACTCAACCTCTCCTCCTACCCTGTCTTCTTAAATTAGCCGCTTCCTGTCTCAACATTTCCCCCGTCATAAAAATAACTGCCAACTGTTTTCTCACTCATCCTGTCATAAAAGAACAGCCATTGTAAGCAGCTGTACATCTCGACCCCCCTTGGGCCGTTTACTGCTTAGTAAAGACAGCCTGGGTCACTCCTGTGAGTTTCCGTGACCTCCCTGTAACTCAACAGAAGGATTAATCATTGAACACACAAAATCATTTATAATAACTGCTAAAACACAATCTTACATCATAGCAGCTTCTAAACAACCCCCGTCACTAAATTATCCCACTGTGACCCAAGGATTTGCAATCAATCCTAATATAAACATCAGCCTATGTAAATCAATAGCTTTAAAGATATAACATTCTAACAGTATTTCAACATAGCAATGAAACAAAATAACATATACGCCCACAAGCCTACATCATAAAATTATCACCCCCATGACCTAAGGACCTGCAGCAACATTAATACAACCGTGTACCAAAATCTGACATCCTAACATCAATGTATCCTATACATTTTAATTCAAGCTACATTTTAACTCCAGTCAAACACAACATCATTATTTCTAAGCTCACAATTGTACATGTTACACAGATTAAAAAAAACTATAATTTTAACACAACATCATTTAAGTAATACAATTACAACCTAAGCATTTTATTTCCAACAAAACAACATTTCCAGAAGTGGTCTCAAACGTTTTTTGCAGTGCACACAGTATTTCCCTTCCTAAACAATAGTCACTGATAAGGTTAGTTTTGTGAAATCTTAACCTATTACCGGCAACGTTCATCAACTCATCATACATGTAAGCATCACTTATTTCAGAAAAACATTATAGTGGTTAGCTCTCTTCTTCCTCATACCATACACACGTGACAAACCGATCCTACTGCATTCTACTTTGTAGAACATTTTACCAATTTTAGCCTATTATTACTCCCAAACTACCGTTTATCTGTGTATCATGTATGCAATAAAAGTTATGATGTATTTAAAACGGGTGACTCCGTCTCTGGTCTGCATCCCCTTAACAACTGTATGTTTTTAACTGTACTTATTTTTAATCAATCACTACTCATTCCCCCCTGGTTAAAAATATACCCCTGTGTATCAAAGACAATAATACAATCTACCCAGTATAGCCGGTTTTATGAATCCCAGTTTAATTATGGGCATGTATATTAAATCATCTACACCCTGACAACGTCTGCAACCTATTCTCAACTGCCTCCCTTAAACCAACCACTGATAACGTCACCTATCTCTTCCCCCGCGTACACATACTCGTAGCAACAACAACCATAAACAGATCCACTTCCAGGTTATTTATATAACATAAAGCAAAAATATCCACACCTACCACCGTCCCCTGAGCGAAAACAAACGGGACAGCGAACCGCACATGCGCAGCAGCAACCGCTGCGACCGTTATAACGTTGCCACGACAACCAAAATCTGCCACGACATTCTAAACATGCCACGACATCCATAAAAATGCCACGACATTCATAAAAATGCCACGACATTCACCACGTTCTCTAACCCTTCCCCAACATCATTCTCAAAACTCAAAACGTAACATATGTCGCCCGCAAACGCCACACAACAACGGCACGCAAGCTAACTAGCTTAGCCAGCTCTAATGCGACGTTCAAGGCCCTCACGGGAGCCGTGCCTTTCAAGATCCATTCATCCACGCAATTCGCTCAGTACCAACCAAAGCATAAACAATTCACACAAGCTTAAAATAACCAACCACTCTAACAGAAAATAATCTTTAAAACATTCACTCCAACCAACGCCGCACACATAGTCCAACACGAATCCTTTCTCCTACCTTCTCCGCCTCACTTCATAGCACCGCGAACGTTACACACTCTCCACAACACCATGACGTCATCAAGCAGCGACTTCTTAATATCATACACTATTGCTACCGCATCAATAATAACCCTCAAAACGGCCACAATCTCTCCCCCCTACGTCTCGATTCGCTTCTTACCCGCAATCGCCGCCACAGTGTTTAATCAATTCTCTCATAACGCCATCGTAACGTCCCCAGTTTCACCGCGGACTTTTCCACAGAGCTAAGCTAGCTAGCCCCAACCACCAGTAGGACTCGCCTCAAACCTATGTTCGTTGGTCATTAAAATATCATAACAAAACAACAATAAGCTCCTACGTTTCGCCAATCATTCCTAACCACAGCCATAGTCCCCCATACAATTCCTAACCATAGCCATAGTCCCCCATACAACCATTAAGTACTTATCAGTCATTTCGACCGAATTGTTTTTGTATTACAGCGAACGTAATCGAATCAACAGGCCGGTTTCGCTCAAGATTAAAAAGGACCACCCGATCCGCTCGATACTATGCCTAAGGACGGCAAATATATCTTCATTTAAATTAGGCCGATTGGTCCCTGACTTCAGTTCGTCCATTATCGAGCCTTGTCTTGAACACGCCGGCACCCTTATCTTCTATTAATTACTACGTTTTAATCCTGCAATCGCACAGACCCCCTGCGCTGATCATGCCAGGTTCCACTCATCTTTACCATACCTGACTTGCAAGTTCTGAATAGTTAACAGAGCTCTTCTTTACATCGAGCCCGACGCATTTATGGCCATACTGTCCTCACTCGCGGTCCCCGTCCCGCTTATCTGTGACTATAAGCAGGGTCATAATGCTCATCGGACACAGCTCTTTTTCCGTTTCAGAACAACCAAATCTCCCCAACTTACCCGCGCCCCCTTCCTGAGAATAATTTTAGGGCAATTACATACTCAGAACGCGCCCCTGTCGTACACACCAGATAACCGTGCTTCCTAGCCAGAAAAGCCTTTTATCTGCCGTCATGCGACGCCACCACCATTACATCATGACCAGATAGTCTGTGCGCCACCAATACGCAATCCCATTACATGCCGTGTCTTCTTGGTGCAACCCCCCCGTATAGTTCATAAAGTATATTCCATACGAGTCCCAACTCAACCCCCGTGGCCCGCATAGGCCTCCTGTGTCTGAACAAACACACAAACATAAAAAGCCCACGTTTGCATGTTCACTGCACAACAAGCGCGATCTTCATACCTCCGGACATCCTAACCTAAGTCACCCCAACCCTGCATGCAAAAGCCATATTCACCGTGGGTCCCAACAAGTGGCGTACACAACCAACCTTCATCCTGTCCCTCTCTCCTTCATTCAGACAACAAGCCCCTCGTCTATAACTCCAAACGCAGCAACCCCCAGCTCTTTGCCCCGTGTCCCCAACACACAGTAAGGTCCAGATTTGTTATGACAAGACCCTACCGCACCTTTTCAGGGGGAGACACAATAGGGTGGGAAGAACGGCACCATTTCTGTGGTAAATTCCCACAGAACTTCTACAATAATTTGAGGTTATTGTAGTACAGTACAAATGAGATTGATTATCTGGAAGGAGGAGAAAAGGGATCATACTTGATAGAATTGTTGATCTCCTCATCTGACTTAAGCAGATGAGGAATAAACGTGTACGCCAGACAAACCAGAACTGTAGTTCAACTCAGCTGATTTATTTGAGCCAGGGCCAAGAGTGAATAAAAGGTTGCCTTTCACATACAAAGGATTTATCAGAAAACATTAACATGGCTGCTGTGTACAGGAATCAACAATCAGGTTTGCATCTCAAACCCCAACATGTACATAAAACAGTCACTCGTTAACATAATTTGAACATACATAGTTTCCTGTAGGCCCCTTTTTTATATGAGTAAGCCTGGTTTCTAAGATAAGTATCTTTACATTCTATTTTAACCAACCAAGGGTCCATGATTTACTCACATAAAAAGCAGCACAGTCTCTCTGGTGGAAGGAGCGGTGGAGCCCAACAGACCCCTGGGGTCGGTCCGGTCTGAGGGCTCCCGAACTACCAATTTGTCTCCTCTTATATACTATAATTTCTAGCCAATAATAGAATACAGTTGGTCCGTGGGCGTCTTCTGTGAGCGGTCTCCTGTGGGCGATCTCCTGTGGGGGCTGGCAGCCCCCCCCCCCTGGGTTGTGGCGACGTGATGGGACAGAGACAGAGGGGGCCCGTCGGTGGCCCCCGTCGGTGTGGTCCCCCGCTGAGCACAGAGGGGTTCTGCTGGTGGCCCCCGTCCGTGTGGTCGCTGTGTTGGGTCTTGTCTCACCAGGGGGGGCTGGCATGATGTCCTCTGGTGGGGGGGTGTGAATACTCTTTGACCTTTTGGGCCTTTACCATACAGTACTAATCTGGTCACATTAGGTGTGACCTTTATCTATCCAACTGTCCCTGCGTCTCATTCCTCATTTAGCCCTGCAACCACTTCTGCTAAACAGTATACCAGGTTATTTATGAAATTCAACTCAATATTTACCACAAATATGCATATGTTTGTCTCAAGGCTCTGTACCATTATTGCTATCTAAAATGTAATAATTGTGGAATATTGCTGTAATGAGCTGTATGTGTATGATCCAAGCGTCCTATGATCCTCATAGGAGCATAACAGAAAAAAGCATTCCATGTGAAGGTATTCTGTATCTTTGCATGTCAACTAATAAAGAAACTTGAGAAACTACTCAGTACAAAATTGATTACATTTATTCCTACAGTATTTCAATAACTGACAACTAGAAAGGCACTCACTAGAGCAGTGGTTCCCAAACTGTGGTGCGCACACCCCTTGTGGTGTGCGAGCGCCCTCTAGGTGGTGCGTGACATGAAAAGGCTAATGGTGGTAAAAAAAAAATTATTAAAAAAAAAGAATTACAATTACAATCAAATTTCATAAAAATCTTAGTCAAACCTTTAGTATTATGGATATTAAACATGCTGGCAGAGTACATGCATCCATGTTGTCGTGAACATTTTAATTAAATAAAGAAATTCCCTATCCATAGTCGCCGTGGGAAGAGATAAAATAAAAAATAAAATCTGTGCACGGAGCCAGCAACAATTTTTTCTAACAGAAACCCATTGGGGGGTGCGTCAGCTAGGTCGGGAGGTGACAGGGGGTGCACGGCCAAAAAAGTTTGGGAACCGCTGCACTAGAGATACTACATAATGCAACAGCCGTGCTATAGAAAACATGCATCCGTTAACCTGTTACTGCCCTGTCAAGGCAGACCGCAGTAACTTCAAAAAAGTGAAACTGAGAAAAATGGCTTTAAAGTTTTTTGACTTGCCATCCAAAATGTGTTATAGGTAGATAGATGATAGTACCCAGATTTAACATGTATTAATGAAGTAATCTTTAGGCATACAAAAATATGACATAATTATTTTAATTAACCCCCAAAAAGCAGATACTGCACTCTGCTGCACAGTTCCCTTAAATAATTATACAGGTAATGTACAGGCAAAGTGCAGTAACTTCAAATACAATGTTGTTTTCCCTAACTTTCATAACTTAACCTAGCCATTTTATTTGGATCATCATCATTCCAATATATTCAGGTGTTAAATTTCATTTTCAAAATGGCTAGGTTAAGTTATGAAAGCTGGAGGGAAAACAACATTGTATTTGAAGTTACTGCACTTTGCCTGTACATTACCTGTATAATTATTTAAGGGAACTGTGCAGCAGAGTGCAGTATCTGCTTTTTGGGGGTTAATTAAAATAATTATGTCATATTTTTGTATGCCTAAAGATTACTTCATTAATACATGTTAAATCTGGGTACTATCATCTATCTACCTATAACACATTTTGGATGGCAAGTCAAAACACTTTAAAGCCATTTTTCACTGTTTGGAAGTTACTGCGGTCTGCCTGGTTTTTGAGTGTGATTTTGTAGTTACTGCAGTTTTTAAAACCCCATATCTCCAAAACTGAGCGACATTAACATCTGAAACTTGGTCACAAGATAAAACATTTATTGACAAGTTCAATTTCACTCATAACTCAATTCTGACTTTTTTTTAGTTACTGCGGTCTGCCTTGACAGGGCAGTGTACTGCAGTCATGAATATTTAGGAGAACACCAAGTAGACTGTGGAATCATTACACTATTGTGTGGGATGAATAAACCCAGCATTTATGAAAACCATGGTGAAAATAATGTTTGTTTGCAGCAGACCTTTATCATCTGTTTTCAGAGAGCAGCCCAATCCTGAAAATTGGACAGCAATTATGGTGAGTTTAAATCAAGGCATGTTAGCTTGGTGCCCTGGGAACAGAGTTGCACTTTCACACTACTCATCTACTTGCAGGGGAAAATATATATTTTGACTGAAATGTTTGGGTTAGGTTTAATTATTTTTTTGATCCACTTTTTCTCCCATTTTTTCTATATTTTCTCCCATCCCAATTTCGTATCATCCAATTCAACCCTCCCCTGTCACGAACGCTGTTTCTTGCCTCCCACAAGCCGGCTGCAATGTGGACTAAGTCATACATAGCACAAGTCCCCTCCGGTACTTGAGGTAACAGCAGTCGCATCTTTTCACCTGCGCAGCTCGATCTCTCAGTGTCGAGGAGTAACGTGTGGGAGGCTCACGCTGCCCCCGACACTTCCTGATTCTACTGCGCAGGCGCACCAACCGACTTGTAGGAGTCGCTTGTTCACAACGTTCGATCCCCACCCTTCAGTTTTCCCTCCCCGTAATACGGCCAATGTGTATTACTGCGGACGACCAGCTAAACTGAAAACAATGTGGAGAGCTGGATTCGAACACGCGAATCCTAGCGTCTCCACACTGGTGGCGAGTGCCTTGCCCACTACACCACCTAGCCGCCCGGGTTAGGTTTAATTGAATACAATTATGAGATTTCAGCACCAGTCCACGCGTAACTATTGCTGCAGTTCTTCAATGCAGCCATTGAGTTGAACTACTCTATACCAGTGGCCACATTGACCAAAATGTATTTTTGAAAGAGCCACATTACAAAACCCCCATTCCTCAACCCACCCAACATTAGGGCAATCAATATGCGATTTAAAAGCATGATCATGTACTGCATGCTGTACCAGTAGGCTACTGAAATGTATTACTGTTACCATGGCAACCATGGAACCACGTCTATGTGGCATCTACTGTTGACCTGCTATCTCCCCGTAACAATCCCCTGTCCTCACCTTACAAGACAAAAATGGGTCTGGGTAAAGTCTAAAACAACTGCACTAAAGTCAATAACAAAATAGAATAACGTAGCTACAGACAGCCTGATCACCTGAAGCACAACCTCGGGTCCACAGCTTTAGATGATCTCTCCTCCAGCTGGGAGAGACGGAGAGGGGAGGCAACACACAAACACACACACAGATAGCGAGTGAGAGAGTGAAAGAGAGAGACATGCACACAAACACAGTTCTCCAGATGGCGAACACGAGAGTGACAAAGAGATAAATAAAGAACTTCAGGGTTACTGTACAAAAGTGCATTCGTTGGTGAATGGTTAGCAGGAGATAAACACGGGACATACCCCATTCAGTTGGATTTGTCACAACCACTGCAACACAATACTGTTGGAGCTCTGTGCTACCTTGAAACTGTGATCCAAAAGGGTCGTTCAGTTATGTTTGACTTTTCTTTTTTGTTATTTCACCTCCTGGACACCAGACGTTGGATGTTTTCAGAACGCAGACAAGTGCAACTAATCTTAGAATGTCCTGTAGCCTGCTCTTCTTTTGCCATTTTAGCTTCACATTAGCTTTATGACATGATGAGTGCACACAGATGGAGAGGAGGGGGAGGGGAACGTCAGATTTTTACACTGGAGGTTCCCCATATGAAGACCCAACTTGGAAAATCTGTCTTTATAGTGGCCCTAATACATGGAACTCTCTTCAGCTCTTGCTGAAGATAAAACTCTCTATAACGCAGGGAGAGTTTAGAGGCTTACTTGCAGGGCTGCCTGCAACAGTCTGTTTTTGACTTAGCCTACTTATATTAGTTAAAAACAGTATAGTCTTTCAGGTGTTTCACGCATTGGTCTTTGTTTGCTGGGTACGGTGATTGAGCCACCATTGTGGCACCATGCCTGTCATTGTGCGTGGTGGTGGGGTTGTCATTTCTGTGGGCTACTTTGCTGCCTTTGGTCCTAGTGGCCTTGCCGTTTCAGGGGGATCAGTGGGTTCTATGTTTTTGGTTTCAGATTCTGTGGGGGGGGGGCAACGGTTCTGGATGTTCGGGTGGAAGGACATGGTGGTGGCTGGATAGGGGGAGTGTGGCATTGTGGGTGGTCTGGGATGGCACTGGGACCTTTGGGGTGCTGTAAGGGTTGTGGTGGGTTCTTCATACGGGCGTCACTGGGGTGTCGGTGGGTGGGAGAGTTCAGTGGTGGGGACTGGCTGGGGTCCGTCGGGGCGTGTGCGGGAGGCTGGCGTTCGGCTCTGGGGGGGGGGTTTGGTTGAAGCCTATGGTGCCTATGGCTTCGGCTGGGCCTTTCCTGGACCTGCCAGAGAGCGCTGGAAGTCCGTCCCCCTCAGACCTGCAATTACAAAGCGAAGGCAGTCTTCCCGCTTGAACAGCCTATAGCGGCGACAGCTCTAACAGGTGTTGGTAATAATGGACAGTACGCCGTTCTTGTAATACTTACACACCCGACCGGTTTAACCCGGTCGCTGCGTAGATCAGGAGTACAACGTAGTGTATCTGCCGACACCCTCCGGTCCAATCGTCTGTGCGGGAAGCCTTCCTCGCGTTCTTTTCCGTTCACCAGCACTCTCCAGTCGAGGCGCCTCTATCCCGACCAATGGCATGGACCCGTGCCCTTCCTTATTCCCATTCATAGAAACACGCCGCACACACAGCCCCTCCAGTGGCACCGCTGCCGCATCTCTGTCATCATCCCTGCCGCACACCCTGTTGGCGTTTGCCTTATATGGCGCAGTGTCCAATTAGTGGCGGAAGTCAGTAGGCAATGTCCAAAATCATAACCAAAATCACAGAAATATTTATGACAAAGAGAAACAATACTACATAAATAAAAAATAAAGAGTGCTAGGCAAAATAACAACAAAAAAAGAACATTTCTGACACCTGTCACATCTGCACTTTATGCATTGTTTTTATTCTGTCAACTGTATACAAATTGTATGCCTATCTTTATTTTATGCTATTTGCTGCGTGGCACTTTGGGCTGCGGTCCATGTGTGAAAGGTGCTATATAGATAGTTATTATTATTTATTATTATTATATTGTAAAAAGAAAATTATGCATTGAAATGTCTGTAAGTCTCAACGACATTGAAAATGAGTGTGACCTCAATTGTCCTTTTCGAGAATAAATAAAGGTTTGAATGCATTTTCATAGGCCAGGGGCTGTAACTAGCCAATTACCTAGATTTGAGGTGAGCCAGGACCAGGCTCTCGAAGCACTTCATGATAATGGGGGGGAGTGCAACAGGGCGGAAGTCATTGAGGCTCATGGCAGAGGTGTGTTTCAGCACTCACGGAATGGAGGTGGTTTTAAAGCGTGCTGGGACAACTGGCCTTGTGACAGGTTGAAGTCAGTTAAGGCATCGGACAGCTGCTAAGCGCAGTTCCTGAGCACACGGCTGGGGATGCTATCAGGGCCAGCTGCCTTATGTGCATTAGTCCTGCTCAGTGCGGTACACACGTTGTGGGGGAGAGAGTGAGGGGTTGGAGGTTAGCAGGGAGGGCAGCCTTGGTGGACGCCTCCTGGTTGTCCCTGTCAAAGCGGGCATACAAGAGCTCATCAGGGAGGGAGGGGTCAGTGGTTGGGGGAGAGTTGTTGGTGGGTTTGTTGTCTGTGATGGCCTGGATGCTCTACCACATGCATTCAGAGTTATTGAGGTGCTCTTCAACCCTTAGCTTGTGGCTGTGCTTGGCCTGCTTTACTGGACGTTTTTTTTGGGTCCGGTTCTTGTGAATTCTGGTGGGACGTGTGTAGTGGGCACTCACCAGCAGGACAAGTAAGATATTTAGAGAAATTATAATTCCCAGCGATCTAGCCCATGTTGTTGCACTACTTTACCCATAAACCCTAGCGGGATCATTATGTTACTTAAGCTGTAGGAATATTTCTGTATAGGAATATATGCCTAAGTAACTGGACGATTGCTTCACTTCTGCAAGGTCAATTTGCATGTTCTTGGTATCTAGGAACATCTAGGGACCTGGGGGTATGTATTTCCAGTGTCAGAAATATTGTGTCTGTTACTAGGCTGAGTAAATTGTAATGAAGAAAAGGAGAATATAAATTATGATTTATGATTTTTGCATCTTTGATCAAAAATTGATACGGGTAGGAGAAAATGCTCACTGAGCTCACCACCTTATTGAGATCATGTGTACAAAAAACTAAGCAAATGAATAAAGGGAAGATGATTAAACAGAAGGATTTGTAGATACAGTAATTAATGATAATAGATTTTAATTATAAATTCATATTTGACCTTGAACTTGACCTTGACCTTATTATGGCCAAATCATACATCTATGGATAGGGAAAATGCTCCTCTTTCCAATGGCAGGGATGAATCTGGCTTTAGTCATTTCCTTGCTGTTTTTACGATAATTAGCATTTACCGATACATTCGTATTCCCGATAAATCGTATAAAACATCGGTAAATATGAAAATATACACTTTGACTACTGTTTTTGATAGGGTTATGGTCTTTACGCTTGGCTACAAAAAAAATATTCAAAAACATTAACCTCTTAACATCCAAGGGCCCACATGTGGACGATTCTTTGCCGACTTCTAGTGGCTCGGGCGTGCATTTCTTTTAATACAATATATAGATAGAATTAAGGCCCTATTTGTTGCCTGTCGATTGTCCTTTCAGGTGACAAAATCCGTTCAGCGGTTCTCGAGTTACATGCCGATATGTGAGGCGTGCCCCAAAGTACGCAAAAGTACACATTACCACCCCCGACTCCCGGGGTTCTAGCTCCGTCAATCATTTGGCGATCTCAAAAGTCTTTGCACAGGGTTGTAGCCAATGAGTGTGGCTTTCCAATGATACCCCATGATATGATAATTGGGGATCTAATACGGTCTCTATTGATCGATTTATGATAAAGAAAAGCAGGGTATAGGGGGACATTAAGGCTTAACAGGTTAACGTAACGTGTTTTGTGTGTTTGTTGTGGTAAGGAGTGAGTGCAGCTACTTGCTCTTAAGATCGCAAAACATATCGCCGTCCTTATGTGTCCTGAGACTCCTACAGTATAATGGAGGCAATTTGGCGTGCCTGCTATAAAATGCATGTATTCACTAGAAATAGCCGACTCAGAGAACGCCGGGATACTTCAACGCGTTGCGTGCATTCTAAAACCACAAACGCATTATCCTAAAAGCCCTTTTTCAGGGGGTGGCTATTATACAGTAACTTCCAAAACAAATTCTCAGCAAACTTTCATCGTAAACTTCTCAGCAAACGTTTATTGTAGCTCACTGTAGCACGAGTGAGTTCCCCTCCTCTATCCTCTTCTATGTTTCTCTCTCCCCATATCTCTCTCTCTCTCTCTAATCTCCTCTATGGTTGGAGTGAGTCAGAGGGGATGTTGGGGTTCTTTAGCTGGTAAACATTTGATGGGAGATTTGAACGTTGTCCGTGTTATCTCCGCCCCGCCCCTGAGGCGCTCACCACTGTGCTCTCTGAGAGAAAGCAATTAGGATTATTTGAATGTCAATTTCCTTTTCCTTTTTTTTTTTTTTGGCGGTTCGCCCATTTTCACTAATGCACTTCCCTCTCTGTCTGTCAGGGCCAGGTCCTGGAACAAACCAGTGTAATACGAGTTCACAAACCAAGTTTAATTTTCGGAGGGCACGGCCTAGGATCTGGCGCGTTTGCTTTTGGTTTCTCTTGTCCTCTTTTCCCCACTTCCCTCCCCCTTGTTGCCGTGGAGATAGCAAGACTGTCACGGCCCTAGACAGATGACACTCGGGTCGCCCTAATCTTACATGAAACCAACTCAATTAAGAATATGCAGAGATATTTTATAAATAACCCAGTGGTGTTGTTGGAGTAAGTGGAAAATAGTTGTCTGCAAACTGACAGAATTGTAGTGGAACTGGAGAGGTTAATCGTGCACATGGTCAAATCTTCATCGTTGATACACATTTATTGCTAAAACATACAGGGAGGAGGGGTGAACAAAAGGGCTTGAAGGGAACTTCCACAGAATATAATATACTTCCTATATAGTGTTGCAAAGTGCTCAAAACCTGTACAATGCTGTAAAGGGTGCGTATTTGAAGGCATATGCTAAATAATAGTTTTTGCATGATACACTGGCTTCCCTCTTCATTTTCCATTTAGATCGTTTTAACAATACTTTAACGTTAACATTTTAATATTATATCAATATTATAAGCCAAGGTTTGAGAGAATATGATGGATTCTTGGTGTGCTTCACTCTTTGCTGTCAGTTTCCTATCTGTTTGTCCTCATCACTAAATCCAGAGTCTAACCACGAGATGCAGGGTCAATGTTGTGTTTTACTTGGATGGTTTCTCTCCTTAGGCTGTGAACATCATTGGGAAGTGGTCCTTTCACAGACCTCAATTTAGGTGACAAGTCAATGACTTTGTGCCTGCTTCTTATTCTACACACAAAGCTGTGTGTGTGAGTGTGTGTGTGTGTGTGTGTGTGTGTGTGTGTGTGTGTGTGTTTTGATTGATTGATTGAAAAGTTTATTAACAGATTGCAGAATGGGTACAGTACAGTACAGCTCAATACATACAATTGTTAAGGGGATGCAGACCAGAGAAAGACTTTCGTCTTGTTTACATCAGGGTCCCCCATTTTCAATTCATCATATGACACACAACATACAGATAGACAGTACTGCTACATCTATACATTTATGACATACCAGATTTGCAAATACAGTACTGTTTGTGATACAAAAAGTGTCCAGAAAAAGAGTGTATATACATTTGACATAGAAGCTGTACATTGGATGAGGTTGGGTAGGTGGGGTGGGGTTGGGTGGGTGGGGCTGTACATTGGAGGTGGGGGGGGGGGGGGGGGGGGTTGAGTAGGGGGGGGGGGGCACTGTACACTGTACATTGGAATACTGACAAAGCCATACATGGTCTTTACTGTACAACTGGGTTAGGACATTTGTAGGGGCCAGTTTCGAATTGCAGTCTCCCGTAGGTGTGTTTTTGAAAGTGGGTAGTGATTCACATTCCTTTACAGCTTTGGGTAGGGTGTTCCACATTGATGTGGCATAATTGCGAAACGTGTTTAGTGTGTGTGTGTGTGTGTGTGTGTGTGTGTGTGTGTGTGTGTGTGTGTGTGTGTGTGTGTGTGTGTGTGTGTGTGTGTGTGTGTGTGTGTGTGTGTGTGTGTGTGTGTGTGTGAGTGCATGTGTGTGTGTGAGTGTGTGCATCTGACTACATGCAGAGGTACATTCATAGTGTGCATTCCAAAATCTTCAATAACAACACCTGCACCTGCATTACTTAACTTATACCGTGCCAACTCACGGCTACGTGCAGCCACTTTAATAGCTTCCTGGGCCTCTTCATGTGCTTTTACCGCGTGCACTCTCCAGGCAGTAGCCACTTTCTCAAGAAAGCAAGCAAGCGCTTCATCTGGCTCTGCCTTGGCAATAGCTGCTTTTCTCATCTCAGTAGCTTCCTCAATAGCTTCCTGGGCCCCACGCTCTTTGGCAATAGCCTCTTGGGCCTTGGCAATAGCCGCTTGGGCCACTCCACGCCACTTACGTGCTTTCCTACGCGCTTTGTGCACTTCTATATCGTCCCGCTCTGCCTTGGCACAAGCCAGCAGCACTTCCTCCTGTTCCATTCGGGACAACAAGGATGTGTCATAAGAAAATACACAAACCTCCAATTAATTGCATTTGCAAGCTCTCCTTCTTTTGGCTTGCGTCAAACTTTAATTTTTTTATCCACTTTTTCTCCTCATTTTCAATTTTTCTCCCATCCCAATTCCACTGTGCCAATTCTCCCCTCCCTGTCTTGAACGTTGCTCGCATATGTCCTCCACTGGCTGGTTGTAGGGAGGATAGAAGCCTTGCATCACGTGTCCCCTCCGATACACGAGGAGGCAGCCTGTCACATCTTGTCACCTGCCAGCGCGGACTCTCATTGGCGAGGTGTAACATGTGGGAGGCTCACATTACCCCCGCCATTTTCCTGTCTCTGCTGTGCAGGCATCCCCAACCGACCTGTAGGAGTCGCTGTCCACAACGTCCAGATTACCACCCATTGACTTCCACCCACCAACTCTGCCAATTGAGTTAGTATGATGGCTGGCCCAAGCCGGAGGAGTCGAACCCGGTGTCTCTTGCGTTGGTGACGAGTGCAATGTCCGCTGCGCCACCCAGCTGCCTCTTGCGTCAAACTTTCTTATAGAATAATGAGCAGCTATTTGCACCAACTCATCCTTTGTACATTCCTTTACCTTCGCCACTGTTGGCTCCGCAACAAAATCATCCATGTCCAACGTCATTCTTACTATCCACAGTAAATGACAACAAGGAGATAATATAAGTAACCGTGCACCACTCAAACGGTGTAGCACAAAAAACAGTTCAATATCCTGAACATAAGCAACTTACCCACTGCTCCTATGACCTGGGGTTCAAACTCCAATTTTCCCTGTATCCACAAAAGTTAGCACGCAATTAAATCACAGTGATTTAAGACACACGGCATAACATATACTAATAATAATAATAATAATAATAAATCAAATTTATATAGCGCCTTTCATAGAACCCAAGGTCGCTTTACAATCAGGACAAAAAATAGGGCAAGGAAAGTAGGGGGGGAGGGGGAAGAGGGGATGAGGGAAAGTAGGGGATAATGGACCTAATTTAATCTAAAACTAACTGATGGGGAAAGCCTTGGTGAAGAGGTGTGTTTTTAGAGCGGATTTGAAGGTGTCCAGGGTTGGGGCGTTGCGGATTTCGGGGGGGAGAGAGTTCCAGAGGGTAGGGGACGCCACGCTGAAGGCTCTGTCCCCAAAAGTCCGTAACCTGGTGCGAGGGATGGAGAGGAGACCTAGATCAGAGGATCGTAGGTTCCGGGATGGAGTGTACTGGTGGAGAAGATCAGACAGGTACCGGGGGGCGAGGGCATGGAGGGATTTGTAGGTGAGGAGCAGGAGTTTGAAGGTGATGCGGAACCTGACTGGAAGCCAGTGGAGATGGATGAGGGTGGGGGTGATGTGCTGCCAGGGCTTGGTGTGAGTGAGAACCCTGGCAGCTGAGTTCTGGACATACTGGAGCCTGTCCAGGGCTTTGCTGGGTACCCCGAACAGGACTCCATTACAATAGTCCAACCGGGAGGTGACAAATGAGTGGATCAGGGTCTCCGCCACAGAGTCTGAGAGTGAGGGTCGGAGACGGGAGATGTTCCTGAGGTGGTAGAAGGCAGACTTGGTGACAGATTTGATGTGGGAGTGAAATGAAAGTGTGGAGTCAAGGGTGACGCCCAGGTTACGGACTTCGAGAGACGGGGAGATGGAACAGCCGTCAACGTGGAGGAGGAGATCTCCAACCTTCCCGAGCAGTGCCTTGGGGGCCACAACCATGAGCTCTGTCTTTTTGCTGTTGAGTTTGAGTAATTTGGTTGCCATCCAGGTTTTTATAGCGTGGAGGCAGTTGACTACAGACTGTGGGGGGAGCTGGGAGGATGGTGAGGTGCTGATGTAGAGCTGAGTATCATCAGCATAACAGTGGAAGTTGAGTCCGTGGTGACGTATAATCTGACCGAGGGGGAGCATGTAAATGGTGAATAGTAGGGGACCCAGCACAGAGCCCTGGGGGACACCGTGGTTGACTGGGGCCGGGGGGGAGGATGAGCCGCTGACGCTGACAAACTGAGATCTATTAGTGAGATATGAATGAAACCATGACAGAGCTGTACCGGTGATGCCTAGGTTGTCGGAGAGGCATTTGAGGAGGACTGAGTGGGATATTGTGTCGAACGCCGCGGAGAGGTCGAGAAGGATGAGGAGGCTGATGTGGACCAAAAGTTGAGCCCAATAACTACTAAATGCATACAGATCATATACTAGAGCAGGGGTCAGCAACCTTTTTGACATGAAGTGCCAGTTTGAAATATAGTTGTAACTAGTGTGCCATATCAACAATATTCCATGCATCGTAATTTTCTTTCCTCATAATCAGGTATTTTTTATGATCATTTTTACATTATTACATCATTATTGTTATTGTTATTATTAACAATATTATTATGATGGTTGTATCAACCCTAAATCTGAGTTGGGGGGGGGGGGGGAATGCAATGCAGACAAACAGCTGCATACAGTGCAACCATTTCACTCACATTTGCCCATTCATTTTTGGACACATCCAAAATGCCACGTGGGCTGCCTCCACCATCGGTGTGTGTACTGTACGTGTGCTGTACTGTACGTTAAACAAGACGAAAGTCTTTCTCTGGTCTGCATCCCCTTAACAATTGTATATATTGAGCTGTACTGTACTGTACCCATTCTGCAATCTGTTAATAACGTTTTCAATCAATCAATCAATGCTGTGTCGTAGCTCCACCTACAGGCCTAATGGAGAACACCACAATGTGTGAATGAATGGGTGAATGTGAGGTATAACGTGTAAAGAAGTTTCGATTGATCGCAAGACTACACTGTAAAAAAACCGAATAAGTTCCCAGAACTTAAAAAGATTGAGTTCAGTTATATATTCGTATCTGGCTTATCGCGTCCCGCTCTTAAAGCCTATCGAGATACCCCTTATCTCCTGTACCTATTGTACTACATCACGAAAACAACTTGTACACCCACACCTGACCGGGTCCCGCCTCTATGGAGGCGTAGCCTATAAGACCATGACCATGGTCACCAACACACCCTTCCTCTATTTTCGTTCCATCATATTGGATGCAGTGCACCTTATGTAACTAGTAGTATGAAAAAGATTGGAGGAATTGCGTAATGTTGAAAGCTTACCGGAGGTTTGCTGGCCCCTGGCATCTTCGAAGCATGTTTCAGCGACACGACGGGCCTATGTTGATGTTTCCTCATCTGACGACAGCAGATCGAGGGGCAGTGTACATGGTTTGGCTATCGGGCCAGCTTGTACAACGGTGAGCCCTGTGTCATCAGGCACGGGTATTAGTGTTAGTAATGCTGGGTTGTTTGTTACACAACCATGTTGTGTGTCGGCGCCAGGGGGCGGGATGGTTTGGTGAACGTTCACTGCGGTGAACGGGTTCCAAACGGTCCTGGGCGTGCTGTTAAACAACTAATGCTAGCTACATGCTAATACTAATGCTACATGCTAAATACTACTGCTACGCTGTTCTAATGTCTCCGCCGTGAGATGTTGTCACTTCTCCCTCCTCTTGCCCGGTTCATCAATGAAGGTCAGTCGGTAGCTGTTGTGGGGGTTTTGCTGAGTCCTATTTACCTTTTTACGGGTAAATCGGTTGACAACAGGGTAGGCCGTGGCTAGGTAGCCTAGCCAGGTACGTTACCTTTGTGTTCCGGCGGGGTCTGTTGAACGGTGTCCCCATCTGGGAGCCGATGCGTGAGCTCGGCGGTGTAGCAGTAGAGCTATACTACTGCAGGATGGGACTTAACGGCGGGTTATGGCTCAGCTGGCTAGTTCCTATCCACATTGGCGTCGGGTAGTGGGGCTATGGGTCCAGCCGACATTGTAAACATGTTGCGTGTTTGTGCGCAGGCGGTTGTTGATCTGGGTCCCACATCGCCTCACGCTAGGCTATAGTAGTGTAGTGGGCTACTGTTTTGTTCTGTCACTCTGCTATGAGAAGGTCTGTCTATGCTACAGCTTTCTCTCCTCTCAACCATTTCATGCTGACGGTCAATCAGTGTCTATTGGGGGAGTATGCGGGGGGGGCTTTGTTTACCTTTTTTGGTAAATGGGCTAAGCTAGGGCTGGTGTGCTGTTGTGAATATTTTGAATGAAGGCGGGACAAGTTCGCTCTGGTCCGCCTCCCCTTAACGTTGTGTATATGGGCTGGCTCATTCTACAGTATTTTGGGGTTTAGTTCTTTTATTCATTTAACCCCTTCATGGTGCACACCACAGTGGAGGTTGCTGTTTGCAACCACCAATGGTGCTCCGTGTTAACATCAGTCCTTTGCTTTTGACATATTGAAACAGTGCCCCGCCCGGCCGACGCCATGGGTGAGTCGGCCTGGCGAGTGGCTGGTGGGCTGCTAAAGCCTGTACCGCCACGGTATGGAATTGGCAGCGATTAGAACTGTGTTAGAATTGCTGTTTTTTCTATAAAAAAAATGGTGTCTGGTGGCGGGGCCTTGAGGGCCAGCCGACGTCGACACATCGCGCGAGGTTGTTGACGTTATTAGCTTTGACCTAGCCGCAAGCTATAACCGCTCAGGGTTCCCCTCTCCGCAGGGGATTTCGATCTTCTGCTGGAGCGCGGGCGGTATTGTCCTAGGCCCCACACGCCTCACACCGCGCAGCCAGAAGAAGAGAGAGCACGGCCTCGTCAGTGGCGATGACGAGGCCCTCGACAGGCGGCCATGTTTTCCCCCGCCAGAGGTATCCTGGGCGTTGAATCGACAGGTGTCCACAAGGCCGACAGCCTTGGCGGCCGAGGGATCGGCCATGTTGGATGGGTTCGGCTTGAACAACAAGCCGTCACCATCCTGCCGCGAGCAGCCCGCTCTCCGATCACTCCCTCCCCCAACACCAGCGGAAAAAGTGGGCTCTGATTGTTTCCTTTGGCTGCGGGCCGCGTGCCTTCGTTGAAGCGCGGGCGGCCCCACTTTTCGCTTCTCATGGGGACAGGGGCTGACACCCAGTTGATGGCTGAGCCTGGGTCTGTCCGTGAGAATGTTGTGCTGTCAAGAGGCTCCCACACCATAAGCTGTGTTGGTTGAGCCTGGTGTTACGTCTGTCAACTATAAGTGTTGTCAGCAGGGGGGCTCGAAACCTTTTGAGGCACACAGTGCGGGCTTCCCCGGCCTCGCCTTCGCCAGGCCAGGTATCATGTTGGTGCCTCCCACTCCTGAAAGATTGGCAGTGGTCTCGCAGGCACGCGTGATTTGGGTGGTAGTAATATCACTGCAGGGCTACGGTGTGTAGGAACCCATGGGGTCCTCACACCTTGCATGTCCGGCTGCAGAACAACTCCTCAGCATGTTCTGGAGGGGTGTTCAGTGGGGGGGCTTTTTTCACCTAGAAAGCCTCCCGTATCAAACCGGCCCTTTCTGTCGGGGTCCCCCCTTGGGTGCGATTGCCTCGTGGGTAGTGTCAGGGTCAGATGTCCCGACACGGAACGCTCTGCTCGCACGGTTCCAGGGTTGGCTACGCACAGCGGGTGGGACGGGGCCAACTATCTACAGTTCCTAGCGGACCTGCGCCACATGGCGGCGGGTGCGTTGGGAGTGTCATCACATATGACTACGGCAGTACCATATGTCGAGGTGGATGGAGAGAACGCTGAGGCGGGGACTTGTGTTTACACAACCCCACCCGTTTTCGGGTTTGGTACAGACCCTATTGTCAGGGTCTCCAGCAGTGACAGCTCTGGTCAACGAGATCCAATCTCTGTGGACGAAGCAAGCCATCGTCGTGGCGTTCTCCTACCGGTGTTCTCTGGTGCCTGAGAAATCGGGAGGGGAGGTGTCAGACCCAGGCTGGACCTGTCCCATGGGAAGGTTCAGCATTTTTTGGATCGTCTCCTACCTGTTGAACACTGTCAGGTGGGGTGTCTGGTTCTCCTCCATAGACCTGTAGGATGCGTATGCGCATCTCCGATCTTCCATCCTAGGGCTTACCTACGCTTCCTTTGCAGGGTTAGCGTATGAGTACCAGAGGCTGCCGTTCGGTTTTCTCTGGCTCCCCGCATCTTCACCAAGTGCGTGGAGGCTGCACTGGGGCCTCTGCGTCGTCAGGGGTTACGGAGTGTATTCTACCCTGACGACGTTCTGGTCCTTCGCGGTCAAGGTGGATCGTCAGGTCTCGTACCAGGCAGGTCCCTACCAGCCTGGGGTTTGCTGTAGACTGGAAGTAGAGTACTCCTCTTCCCAGTCAACGGTTGGAGGGCTATGGGCATCCCTCTCAGAACGTGTTGTCAACACGCTTGGGAGGTTCCGTCCTAGGATGGTTACGACTGTCTCACGTCACGTTTTTCACCGACGCCTCCCTCGCTGGTGACGCGTCGGGCCAACGCAGTAGGGGGCAGCTGGCAAACCATGCTGCCCGGTCTGCGCTACGTTCAATGTGTTGGTATTGAAAGCGGTCCTTCTGGTCCTCACACGGTGTTGATCAGGACGGACAATACGACGTCAGTGTCGTATATCGACAGACAGGGAGGAGTACGCTCCCCCTGTCTGCACCAGGCGGCGGGCGGCTGGCTATGGGCGTCCTCCATCTGCGCGACCTGAGGGCTCCCCACATCCCCGGCAGGGTGACTGTGGGTACAGGTGTACTGTCGCAGGGCGGTCCTCATCCTGACGGGTGGGGATTACGTCCGGACATAGCCAGGCAGGTCTGGGACCAATGCCGTGGCGCCTGGGATTCTTCCCCATACATCTGTTAGGTCAGTTGTTGGGACGGGTATGTTGAGGGGCGCAGGTTCTTGATCCTGATGGTGATACCATCCGGAATGCGCATGCTCCCTCCACTGTCGCGCTTACGCGGGCAGATGACGTATGTTCCAAGTGTGGTGTAAGGCGGGGGGCCGGGACCCAGTCTCCTGCCCCCTTGATAGACTGTCGGCTTCGACGGTGAGGGTATATGCAGCAGCTATATCCTCCTATCATGAGGGATTTGAGGGGATGTCTTGTTCAGCCACCCTCTTGTGAAGCGTTTCCTGCTTGGCGCTCGACGCGTTAAGCCGGTGCAACGCTCCTTGGCTCCGACTTGGGATCTTCAATTGGTCCTCGGTCGGTTGTCCTTGGCCCCGTTTGAGCCGCTCGAGCAGGCGCCATTGGAACAGCTGTCTTTCAAGACCGCGTTCCTGCTGGCTGTCACTTCCGCTAAACGCGTGAGTGAGCTCTGTGCTCTTTCGGTACGTCCAGAGTGCCTGTCTTTTCGGGCCGATTGCGGTGCCACTCTGCGACCTAATCCTGCTTTCATGCCTAAGAATATCCGGAGTTCCTTCCGCTCCCAGGATATTGTGGTTCAGGCGTTTCGTCCTCCTCCTCACGCTAGTGAGTTAGATGCGGGCCTTCACCTGTCATGTCCGGTCCGTGCTTTGGGAATTTACCTCAGCCGTACTCAGGACCTCAGGGTCACCGTTCAGCTTTTGTCTGTCACGGTGATTCTCGTGCCGGTAAGGCACTGTCGAAACAGCGCCTGTCCCATTGGTTGTGCGAGGGCATTGCCCTCTGCTACATGTTGGCTGGGCAGGATCTCCCTGGGGGCGTCAGGGCGCACTCCACTCGTGGGGTGGTGCCTCTGCCGCTCTCCTGGGTGGGGCCTCGGTGGAGGCCATCTGTGCTGCAGCCTCATGGTCCTCCCCGGGCCCCTGTGTAAGGTTTTACCTCATGGACATGACCGGGGGTTCTGTCTCCCAGGCGGTTCTGGGGTCTGTGGCCTTTCCTGCTTCCCGTCCTTTGGTAGGGTAGCAGGAGTGTGTGGGTATGGGCCACAGTGTGTTAGGTCACACGTGGTTCTGCCTGTGCTGTGTGTTCAAGGGGTTCTAGTTCCCTCTTGCTCGCACTCAGGTGGAGTTGACTGCGCCCCCCCTTCATTAGGAAGGATGGCGTGACAGGGCTCCCCGAACCCCTTGATGTGGGCTTACGGGTCCTCAGGGGGTACATCTGTCAGGCCTCGCGTCCACTCTAACCCATATCTCGATAGGCTTTAAGAGCGGGACGCGATAAGCCAGATACGAAAATATAACGATAGGTTATGTATATAACCTAGTTATATGAGTACTGGCTGAGCGTCCCGCTCTTAAGCGGCCCTGAGTTCCCTTTTGAGGGATCTTTTACTGGAACGGGATTTTGGCGAGGAAGGGTGTGTTGGTGACCATGGTCATGGTCTTATAGGCTACGCCTCCATAGAGGCGGGACCGGGTCAGATGTGGGTGTACAAGTTGTTTTCGTGATGGAGTACAATAGGTACAGGAGATAAGGGGTATCTCGATAGGCTTTAAGAGCGGGACACTCAGCCAGTACTCATATAACTAGGTTATATACATAACCTATCGTTACTGTGCATCAAGGTTTTCAGTTTTCAATCCATAATAAGTTAACAGAAAAATAAGTACACAACCACATTATTTCAACCTAATAAAACTATGTTTATTGTCATTGTTTTAAGAACACAAGTTGACGGTAATACTCACATTTTGAGTAAAAAGAAATGGCAATGTGCAATGTTAAAATGAAATAGAAAAATAAAGAATACAATTTGTTGATTAATCCCACTGGTCACAATGGTGACCGTAATAATGTTTTTGTTATAAGGCTCTGAAAATGTTACTGAATGATGTATCAATGTATTTCCAGCTAAATTTAAATAATAAAGGGTCTCACTTAAATATCTGTAGTGTCACATGACCAGAAAACAGCTCAGAACACAGAACACAGCTTAGAACACAGAACACAGCTCAGTCGTCGCAAGGTTTAACTGAGGCTAACGTTAACATGATGGCACACACACACAAAGCACACCCTCCTCCTCCAATCCCTCCACCGGAGCAAGGCCAGAGAGAGAGAGAGAGGAGAGAGAGAGAGACATATGTTCAAGTTAACATGCAGCCCCATGTGTAGGAAAATAAACATCTGCCTACCTATCGCTGTCAGTGAGATCCCTGGCCCTGTTTTGCTTTGCTGAGCTCTGTTATCTGGGGGCTGTAGTTGGTCACTTTAAGCTGCACACCGGAGCATCTTTTAATCCAGCTGTTTGCTGTTCTCTGATATTTTCTGACATTTAGTTGATGCGTTGCTCGAAACTTCGAGCTCACATGGTTGATTTGATTGTCTCTTTGTTTGGAAAGCCTTCAAACAAAACATCTGAGCTACAGAGAAAAGCCTCCTTGATATACTCGCCATTAGTGAATGGCTTTCCACATTTCGCAATGCAATGAGCAATGCGATAGCTTGCTTCAGTTGCGTGGTTTTTAGCAGTCGTGAACACTTTGAGGGTGCTGGCTTGCTTTCCATACCTGGCCACGGCACGTTTAATCGATTCTGCCTTATCCGCCTGATCTTTGAAACTTTTTTGATGCTTCGTCTCAAAATGGCGTTTCATCCCGGACGTTCGGCAAACTATATTTTCTAAACATAAAGTACACACAGCACGGTCCTTCGGACACACAAACCCATAGTCGTCTGTCCATGAGGGCTGGAATGCCCGAATTTCCTTTACTTTAACTTTCTTAGCAGGGGTTGCCATCATGAAAGACGGCACATACAGAATGCAACCGCTGTGATTACCTGGGAACTGCGCGCAGGTGCGGGAGGCCAGCTGACTGAGCCCCCATGTTACATTCAATACTAAATTGACCTGCCCTAGGCCTGAGCAGGCAGGAAAATATGAGAGAGAGAGAGAGAGAGAGAGAGAGAGAGAGAGAGAGAGAGAGAGAGAGAGAGAGAGAGAGAGAGAGAGAGAGAGAGAGAGAGAGAGATTGAGTTCTCCATGTAGTTCAGGAAGGGGCAACTGGCGGCCCTCACCGACGCTCCATGCGGCCCAGGCCAATAAAAAAAAAAAAAAAAAAAAAAAAAAAAGGCGTCTAATATATATATATTTTTTTGCATTCGACTAAGAAGAGTTGGCAGTCGACTATGGCTCCTTTCGATCGATTAGTCGACTATTTGACTAATAGCGGTCAGCCCTAGTGTGGACATATTCAACGCTGTTGAAAGTGCCGTGCAGCAATATGGGGGGTTTGATAAACTGTCCGCTGTTGTTACCGATGGAGCACTCGCAATGAAAGGAAAACACACAGGATTCGCCGGGCTTCTAAGGCAGAGTGGCGTTGAGTGTCCAATGCTGCACTGCATTATACATCAGGTAAGTTCGCTAACATAATTTTCATCTATTGTGGGTCACTAATAATCAGGGGTGCTGGTCATGCCATGCGGTACCACGCCGTCCAAGCACTTTTCTGAGCAGAAGTATGCACACAAAAATGAAACGTTATTTCATCTGATGCAGATCGCATGCACAAACATTGAAGTTGACATTCCTTATATTGTGCGCCAACAGGAGAGACCACAAGTGTCTCATTAAAGACAGAACAATTTTTTTTTTTAAATACTTTATTTATCAGTTTACTAGACAAGAACAGACAAACAAAAAGGAGGAGACAGAACAAAAATAAACAGACATAACAAAAAAAAAAAAAAAAAAAAAAGGACTGCCAGACAGGAAAATAAAATAACAGTGTGACTTAACTCAAAGCATTAAAGTGTGTTGTATAGCCAGGTGTTACAAGGTGCAGGTCAAACATGATATACATGGGTGAGTCTCTGCAGAGTGCAGTTATTTGTCCTTCAGATAGTCAATGAATGGGCTCCATATGTCCGAAAACCTGTTGTGCTCTTTGGATCTGTAATAGCGGATCCTCTCCATCTGTATGATTGTGATCATTTCATTGAGCCATTTCTGGAAACACGGGGGTGTAGGTGATTTCCAATCGGTTAGAATAAATTTTTTTGCAGCTACCATGCCGAGCATTAGTGTCTGTTGTTCCTCCCTCGTGTACCTTAAGGCAGTCTCTGAACACCCAAAGAGTGCCAACTCTGGATCAGGGGGAATGTCCTTTCCATAGACCCTGGAAAACCACTGGAATATTTCACCCCATAATTTTTGTAAATGAGGACAGAGCCAAAAGAGATGTGTTAAAGAGCCCTCTGCAACTTTACACCTGTCACATAATGGAGAAAGAGATGGATAAATTCTGTGTAGTTTGGTCTTTGAATAGTGGAGTCTATGGATGACTTTAAATTGAATCAATTTGTACCTAGCATTGATCGAGCAAGTTTGGATTCTAGTCAAACCTTCATTCCATATGTTCTCAGACACCTCTAGATTCAACTCAGTGGACCAGGCATCTCTCAGATGGTCAGTGGACACAGAGGTGGAAAACAGGGACATAAAGCGAGATATCAGGTGTCTGGAGTCTGGAGGGAGCTTCAGGAGATCATAGAATGGGCAATTCTCTGGCATGGTTTCAAAATGTGGAATTTCTTCTTTGACATAGTGTCTGATTTGGAGATATCGAAAAAAGTGGGAGTTAGGAATGTTAAATTTTGTTTTCAGTTGGTCGAATGATGCAAACTGTTTGTCTATGTACAAGTCTCCAAGGGTCGTGAGTCCCTTGTCCCTCCAGACAGCAAATGCCCCATCTGTCCGAGATGGCAAAAAGGAGTGGTTATGACATATAGGGGTATACATACAGACATTTGGTGGCTTGTGAACACCTCTTATCTGATTCAAAATCCTAAGTGAGTTCCTTAAGATAAAATTGTCACCAATTAGCTTTTGAGGGGATTCTGTTTTAGAAAAAAGTAAAGTACAGAGAGAGGAGCCTTTTACTGCTGTGGCTTCAATGTTTAGCCACAGGGGGGAATTATTAGATGGTGTCTCACCCGAGAGTCCCCTCTGCCAATAGGTCAGAGCTCTAGCATTGGCTGCCCAATAATAATTCCTGAATGCAGGGAGGCCTAGGCCTCCCTCCTGTGTTGGCTTCTGCAGATGCCCTTTTGATATGCGATGGGTTTTATATCCCCATACAAATGGGAAAATAATAGAGTCTAGTGTCTTAAAGAATGCTGCAGTGAGGAAGATTGGCAGATTTTGAAATAGATACAAGAATCTAGGAAGAGACACCATCTTGATTGCGTTAATACGCCCCACCATAGATAAGGGCAGGGTCCTCCACTTCTCTATGTTGAGTTTTAACTTTGTGAGCATGTCAGCATAGTTAAGTTTAAATAAGAGTTTGGGATTTCTAGATATTCGGAGTCCTAAATATGAAAAATGGTCATTTACTACTTTAAATTGTAGAGCCTTAAGAAAGGAGATGATTGTGGACTTCAGGAGGTCGGGGGTCAAGGACTACAGCCCCCTCAGCATTGACGGGGCACCGGTTGAGAGAGTCAACAGCTTTAAGTACCTCGGAGCCTACATATCCGAGGACTTGACATGTACCACACACATTGACAGTGTTGTGAAGAAGGCACGACAACGCCTCTACTTCCTCAGGCGCCTAAGGAAGTTCCAAGTCAGTCAGAAGATCCTTAAGAACTTCTACTCATGTACAATAGAGAGCATCTTGACCGGCAACATCACCTCCTGGTTTGGGAATAGCACTGCACAAGACCGAAGCAGACTACAAAGAGTGACACGTTCAGCCGAACGCACAATTGGAGGGGGGCTCCCCACCCTCCAGAACATTTACAACAAGCGTTGCAAGGGCAAGGCTAAGAGAATCATTAAAGACTCCAGTCACCCGAACAACTGCCTCTTTGAACTGCTGCGGTCAGGCAAGCGATACCGGAGTCTCAAGGCGAGCACAGAAAGACTCAGAAGAAGCTTCTATCCCCAGGCCATCAGGCTGCTAAACGAACAATGAACACTACACAACAACAACCACCAAACGCACATAGCACACACATCCACACGCACACACTCACTTTAAACAAACACACTGTAGCACCCACTCCACACACTTTATAGCACACACCCACTTTAAACAAACACACTGTAGCACCCACTCCCCACACTTTATATTTATTGATGAAGGATTACACTACAACTCGTACACCTTACTGTAAATTGTACCTAAATTGTACCTCATCCCATTTCTGCTTTGCACTATATAGTACTGTACATTAGTACACTGCATAGTATTGTATATTATATGGTAACTCAGAACATTGTACATATGTCTATACCGAACACTGTGACCTCATTTTCTTCTTCTAAATTACATGCTATACTATGTTATTTGATACTATCTTGTCTAGCACAGTCTCTGGAGCGTAACAGTAAGAAGCATTTTGTATGAAAGTATTCTGTACTTCTGTATGACAACTATTAAAGAGACTTGAAACTTGAAGTCTGAGTTCAGGCCGCCCAAGAGAGGCATGAACTCACTCTTACCCCAATTGATTGTGTAGCCAGAAAGCTTACCAAATGATTCAATGAAATCTAACAAGGGAGGAACAGAGGTTTCTGGGTCTGAAAGATATAACAATGTGTCATCAGCGTAAAGGCTCACCCGGCTTTCCATGTCCCCTATCTTAATGCCTCTGATATTGGGATGGCTCCTGATTCCTATCGCGAGGGGCTCCAGAGCAACGTCGAATAGTAAGGGAGAAAGCGGATCGCCCTGTCGGACCCCACGTTGCAAGTCAAAAGGTCCAGATTTATCATTATTAGTGAGGATGGAGGATGTCGGGCAGAGATATAGTATTTTGACCCATGCAATAAAAGAGTCTCCAAATCCAAATCTTTTAAGTGCCTCGAGCATGTAGGGCCACTCTATTTGATCAAACGCTTTGGCTGCATCTAAGGACAAAATGGCCGCTCTGGAGTTGTCCTCGTGGTTGGTATAAACATTGTTCAGGAGCCGACGCACATTACAAAATGAAAATCTGCCTGGGATAAACCCTGTTTGGTCAGGGTGTATAATTGATGGAATATGTATCCCTAATCTATTGGCTAATACTTTTGTGATAGATTTTTTATCAAAATTAAGGAGGGCGATGGGCCGGTAGCTCCCAGGCTCTGTTTCCTCCTTGCCCTTCTTCAGTAAGATACATATATTTGCTTCATACAGAGAGTTCGGAAATCTGTTATTCTTAATGGAGTCATTGATCATTCTGAGTAGGATTGGGGCAAGTGTCTTGTGAAATGTCTTGTAAAATTCACAGCCAAATCCGTCTGGGCCTGCTGCCTTACCAGAGGGGAATGACTTAATTGCCTCAACTAGCTCACTCTCTGAAAAATCTGAATCGAGTTCTAACCTGGATGACTCATCCAGTTTTGGCAGGTTGAGGGAGTCATAAAAAATTGTAAAGTCTGCGTTAGTGGCCTGAGACTTTGTTTTGTATAATTCTGAATACAATTCTTTAAAGCGGTTGTTTATTTCCTCAGGGTTAGTTAACAAATCACCTGTTTTAGATACAATTTTGTGGATTGCACGGCTCGCCTGTGCTCCTTTCAACTGTCTGGCCAACAGCCTCTCTGGTTTGTCGCTCAGTTCGAAATGTCTCTGTTTGAGCTTCAATAAGAGTTTACCGATGTTTCCACTAAGAATGCGGTTATATTCATACTTTAAATTCAAGATCTTATTATAGTCTTCTTGCAAAAGAGAGTTCCTGTAAGTCTGTTCAAGGGTCGGAAGTGTGTTTTCGATTTCCACCAGACGATGGCGCTGTTCCCTTTTTTTGAACTTTCAAAGGAAATTATATGACCTCTCATTACTGCTTTAAGAGTCTCCCAGAGTATGGAGTCTGAGACCTCCCCTGTGTCATTGAACTCAAGGAATTCCTCCAAGTGAGCTGTCATACAATTAATAAACTCTTGGTCTGTGAGCAGCCACGGGTTAAAACGCCAACAGTAGCTTTGTTTGGGCAGAGCAAGCTTTATTTCTAGTGAAACTGGACTGTGATCCGATATTATTATATTATGATATTTGGTATTCACAATGTTAGTTATTAATTTTGCATCCACTAAAAAATAATCAATTCTCGTGTATGACTTATGGACATGCGAGAAAAACGAATAGTCTTTGTCCGTTGGGTGTTGTAGTCTCCAGATATCTACTATGTTTCTAGATTTAATTAAATTATTTAATGTTAGGACAGAAGCTATTGCTGTTGGGGTGCGGGAGGAGAGTCTATCCAGATATGGGTCAAGGTAGCAATTAAAGTCTCCACCCATTAATAAATTAGTGGTGCCTAGGTCTGGAATTAAATCAAATACTTTGCGGAAGAAATTTGGATCATCAGTGTTTGGGCCATATATGTTCAGTAAAGTGATAGGGAACGAATGTATGTTTCCAGTAATCATAATATACCTGCCATTTGGATCTGTGACTATTGAGGAAAGCTGGAATGGGATATTCTTGCGAAAAAGAATAGCGACACCTCTAGCTTTGGATGTGAAAGGTGACTGGTAAACTTGAGATATCCAGTTAGCCCTCAGTCGCCTCTGTTCTGTAGCTTTTATGTGAGTTTCTTGTAGAAACATTATGTCAGCGTTAAGAGACTTTAAATGCGCAAACACTTTGCCCCGCTTTAGAGCTTGCCCAAGACCGCGTACATTCCACGAGACCAACGTTATGTTATTCATATCTGTCTGATTTATACGAGTGGATCCTGACATGTAGGCTATACAATTGAAATAATGAGAACAGCCTGGAAAAGCACACTAGAATGAAAATTAAACAATGAGTCTGGCAGCTCTGGACAACATTCAACACAAATAAACCCCCACAATATTTTCAGCTGACCAGTGTGGACAGCGCCACCATGGGCATACCTGTGTTCTGTATGATGTGTACAGTATGTACAGTAGTTGACAGTCTCGTCCTAGGTCGGCGCTGGTGATGAGTGTGCCTCCGCGTCTAGCGTGGGCTTGATCTCGGTTGTGTATAAGTCCATTGCCTCCGATGCTTCGGTGAAGGAGTGAGTCTTATCCTTGAAGGTGATGAGCAGCTTAGCAGGGTGAGCCACCCCGTAGCGCAGTTTTGTTTTGCGTAAGAGTGATCTGAGCTCATCAAAGGAGGCTTGCTGCTTGCGTTGTTCTGCTGTGGCATCACGGAAGATGCTGATTTTATGTCCTTTGTACTGTAGCCCGCCTGGCTCTCTAGCTATCCCACCGGCAAGACGCACAACCGTCTGTCTTATATCAGAGTTGTTGAGTTTAGCGATTAGGCATCGCGTCTTGCCTTTATTTGCTACGATGCGGTGAGCGATATTGACCAAGTGAAGTGGACGTCCTAGATCTTGACCAAAAAGTTCGCTCAGCATTTCGTTTACAAACAGTGTCGGGTTGCCTTGTTCTGTTCCTTCTGGTAGCCCAAAGATTCTCACGTTGAGTCTTCTGCTGTGGTCCTCCAGCGATTCCGTCTTCTGTTTTAATGATTTAACTTCCTCAGATAGTGATTTATTCTCCGCTTCCAGTTGTAACAGCCTTTGATCAGTGTCGTTGGCAGCCGTCTCAAGAGAGTCAATCTTGTCCAGGCATGATGTTACCTTTAGCTGGATTTTGTTTAGATGATCCTTGATCGGCTTTAGATTGGTTTCGAGTCCTGTAGCAAGTTCTTCTCGTACAATTGTTCTCATGAGCACCGCTAGGTCAGCGTTCTCCATTGTGAACTTTGTTTGTGCACGCGTGGACATGTGTTTGTTCAAGGACGATTAGATCGTTTTGAAAGAATCTGCTTACAAAATAAAAGGAGCTGATAAATGTCGAGGTGAAGTCAACTTAGTTTCTGTTCATTATGGGTTAAAAAATAGTGATAATTCGAGGGTTTGCTGCGACACGACGCAAGCTGTGTTCAGTCCATGCCACCGGAAGTCATTCTCCAGACAGACAGAACCATTATTGACCCAGTATTGTACTTGGCTACTTGTTTACTTTTGTAGTGTTCAGATAACACTGAAATGCATGTTATGGATATGAAGCACTCAGGAATGTTTTGTTTAGTAGCAGGATAAAAGTTTATACATTTAACAAAATCATTTATTATTGCACTTTTGATTTACTGTTGTAGTGAAATGCAGCAGGAATGCTGCTTTGTGTTTGTTGAGCAGTGGGCTTTAAGTTCATACATTTATTTTAATAGAAGCCTTAATTATAATGTGTCATTTTTGTATATATTTGGGTTACCCAGCAATACTTTCAAATTCCGCTGTATTTATAAATTCATACAGTTGAAATTAAGCATTACTAAATGCGTTTGAAATGGAATAAAAACAAAGTTACAACAAATTATAATAGTTTATAAACCGGAGCGTGCATATGTTCCCACAGCCCTATGTTCCCACATTTCTAAGATTAATTTTTCACTCAAAATTAGGCCCTATGTTCACACATTTCTATGATTTCTTTCAAAATGAGGCCCTATGTTCCCACAGCCCATGGTCCCACAGCCCTATGTACCCGGACGAACCCTCTACTACCAGAGGACAATTGGATAATGAGTTGGGTGTAATTGGCTACCAAATTAAGAGAAATGGGGATACAATCTGATACAAATTTATGAAAAAAGGAAATGGGAACATAGGGCTGTGGGAACATAGGCACGCTCCGGTTTCCCCTGCAGTGATTTAGTGTGTGTCAACAGGACAGTATGCGGTATTAGATATATTGCTTTGGGTTTTTGCAAATGAATGAATTTATCCAGGTTTTAGTGGAAAACTGGTAAACTAAGAGTTAATGTGAGCTCTAAGCAACTGATTCCACACAAATCAAGTGGAAATTAAACATAGTTGATATTAGTGTCAAGGAGAATCCCATTACAGAATATGCCAATTTTCCAATATTTCCAATATTCCAATATTCCAAGACAAATCCAGGAAGCCAGCTATCTACACAAAACATATAAGCCTCATCCTTGGCAGCAACAAGCCAACCTAAGTTAGTGTTAAAGGAAAATTCCAACATTTTGTTAAATTAGCTTGTCTACCCTGGAGTTAGACAAGAAGATACATACCTTTTTCTTCTCTGTGCATGCAGTAGGAGTAGGAAGACGTTGGGAACTAGGCTAATGGAGGCAGGGCCGCCTGGGAGAAATGCGAGGCCCTGTGCAAGATTTAAACGCGAGGCCCCCCCCCCGTAATTTGTAATGTAATTTATTATTATTTTTTTTTTCATACAGTCAACATATTCTTTAATAATAGCGCTGCCCGAGGCTGGGCATGATACAGTCAACATATAGCAAGAGAGAGAGCGAGAGAGAGCTCCCGTTCTACAGTCAATATACAGTGTTATCGCTGCACAGACCCGGCAATGCCCCTGACACTCCACCAGAGCAAGGCCAGAGAGAGAGAGAGAGAGAGAGAGAGAAAGAGAGAGAGAGACACATTGGAAAGAAACAACACAAAACCAGAGCAAATTGAAATGCTATTTGGCCCTAAACAGAGAGTACACAGTGGCAGAATACCTGAGCACTGTGACTGACCCAATACTAAGAAGATCCTTGACTAGGTACAGACTCAGCGAGCACAGCCTAGCCATCGAGAAAGGCCGCCATAGGCAGACCTGGCTCCCAAGCGAAGACAGACCCACTGCACACAAGATGAGGTGGAAACCGAGCTCCACTTCTTAACAACCTGCCCACTATACCAAGACATATACTTCCCACAAATTGCAAACACCCAAAGAGACTTTGAAAACATGGACAATAACTCAAAACTCCCATACCTACTGGGAGAAATACAAGAATGTGAAATAAAGCCCATTTGAATTGAAGAGAGAGAGATAGATAGAGCATGTCTGTGTGTGTTAGAAAGAGAGAGAGATAGAGAGAGAGCATGTCTGTTTGTGTGTGTGTGTTAGAGAGAGAGCATGTATATGTGTGTTAGAAAGAGAGAGAAATATATAGAGAGAGAGCATGTCATTTTGTGTGTTAGAGAGAGATATAGAGCATGTCTGTGTGTGTTAGAAAGAGAGAGAGAGAGAGAGAGAAAGAGAGAGAGAGAGAGAGAGAGAGAGAGAGAGCATGTGTGTTTGTGTGTTAGAGAGAGAGCATGTCTGTGTGTGTGTGTGTTAGAGAGAGAGCATGTATGAGAGAGATAAGCAAGACAGCTAAGATGAGCCCCTAAAGGATATTCAACTTTTAATGGAAGAACAAAACAGAAGGAAAAGATAACTTCACAAAGGCAACATGAATATACATAGATCCAAAAGGACAAAGATCAACACTTAAATCCAAAGAGAAGAGGGTCTATATAAGAGAAAACAAAGTAGCAAGGAGCCAACGGCCGACATCAGCTAAATAGGCTAACTGCAAATAGAGTAGCCAGGTACTGACACCAGGTACACACCGTTAGCTACAACAGCTAGCCGGCCCGTTTGGCTCAATATAACGTTAGCTACGTTAGCTAGCCGGCCCGCTTTGGCTCAATATAACATTAGCTACAACAGCTAGCTGGCCCGTTTGGCTCAATATAACGTTAGCTACGTTAGCTAGCCGGCCCGCTTGGCTCAACATAACGTTAGCCAACATAACGTTAGCCTTAGCCACGATAGCTAGCCGGCCCGAGAGAGAGAGAGAGAGAGAGAGATATCCACGGCGGGAATAGAATAGAGTGCATTAAAAACTCACCAAACGTCCAAGAGGATGGAGTCAACCCCGTGGAGTTGACGAAGTTCATCTGCCGAATGACCGTCCTCTTCATCTTGGCATAACAATGCTGCACGCGCTCTCTCTAGGTTAGCTAACGCTAGTTAGCCTTTAGCTAAGCTAGCTACTAGCCGACATCATCATGGCTATCCCGACTGAACCACACGTTAGCACTCGATATTATAACGTAGCTAAAGCTAACTAGCTGTCCCTGCCTTTAGCTAAACCGACATGGCTAGCCTGACTGAACTGTCTAACATGCAACAACTTTCATCTTCAGTCCATCTGCCGAATGACCGTCCTCTTCGTCTTGGCTGGCATAAGCATAACCTCAAATGCTGCACGCGCAAAATAGTCAAACGCAGCTGACGCACGCCGGCCGACTGTACACATGTAACCCCTCCCTTCATTGAAACCAATAGTATGTCTGCTGCAGAGCCCCAGAGCTCCAATAGTGAGTATGTCTGCTGCAGAGCCGCAGAGCCAGGAACAAGTCAGACACATTCTACAAACGTGTCTAATGTGAAATATATAAGCATATAAGCATAACTAGATTTTAGGTCTGTGATGAAAAAGGGCCTCGCGGGAAGGGGGGCCTTGCAAAAAAAAAAAATAATAATAAAAAAAAAATAATAAAAAAATAAAAAAAATAAAAAATATTTTTTTATTATTTTTTTAAAAGAATTGTGCGAGGCCCCCCTTCCCGCGAGGCCCTGTGCGACCGCACTGCTCGCACACCCCCTGAGGCGGCCCTGAATGGAGGAACCTAGTTCCAGTGACTGACGCTAAGCTAGGCTAACGGTGCGCGTCTTCCTACTCCTACTGCATGCACAGAGAAGGAAAATGGTATGTATCTTCTTGTCTAACTCCAGATTAGATGCCAAATAAGCTAATTTCCCAAAATGTTGGAGTTTTCCTTTAACCACATCTAAACCAGCCACACACCCAGAGGGGTCGCACATAACGTTACATGTTCACCACATCTTCTAGCTGCCTTGAGTCCTGGAATCGCTCATCAACCCTTTCACTACCAAACTACAGAAGATTAACCCTTTACTATCACACTACAGATGGTTAACCGTCTTTAGTGTGATAGTAAAGGGTTAACTTCTGTAGTCGATTCTCCTTTCAGTAAAGCGAATAGAAAACAGTACACGTCTTGATCAGGTTAAGTAATCAAACCTTTATTTATTCTTGAAAAGACAATTGAGGTCACCCTCATTTTCAATGTCGTCGAGACTTTACGTGAAAAAGAGGCTGTGTTGTGAGTTGCTTGATATCCCCTGTGGTTGTCTTGTGAAATTATTCAGTTTTTTTGGGGGGGGGGGGAACCCCACATATATCGGTATCGGTTGATATCGGTATCGGAAAGTAAGAGTTGGACAATATCGGTTATCGGATATCGGTAAAAAAGCCAATATCGAACATCCCTAATTATAAGTGACAAATGTAATTGGAATAGGACATTACAAACATAATGCAATGAGGAAAGATAGTGACAAAAACACAGGACGCAATGTGTCATGAAAATACAAATTAAGCAAGCTCTATACAGGAGTGCCGACTGCTCCGCGAGCCAAATGCACTGGAGCAGATCACGGGAAAACTCCACACATAATGGGTATGTCTGCGCTGGTATCTCATCCGCGCAATGTCCTTAGTGGATAGCTCGCAAAGACGGAGCATAATCTGCGTGTAAACCCCACGCAGTTAAGGGTGCAATTCCCACCACGCAATCCATTCTTAGTGGATCCTGCCCTAAGTGAGTGAGAGAGAGGGGAAGAATGAGAGACGAAGAGGCTGAGCTGTAGCCAAGTAGTCAGTAACACAGACTACAAGAGAGATATTGCCAAATGACATGGGCCTCATAAAAAAGTATAAACCCTTCCACAAAACCGATTATATAAAGTCTGCCAATCTAAAGACCTCCGCCCATCTCATAACCTCTCACATATGAGCTGTCGTTACTCCCACCTAATCATTCATATATGATTGATGGGCCTCTGACCCGCCATCTCGTTAGACTCGTTGGGGAATCTATCATCGGAACAGAAAAAAAAAAGCTAATAATATGCGACCCCCCCCCCCCACCCCCACCCCTCCCAAAGGCTTCCGGTTAGTTAAGAGAGATAAGGCTATCAATCTCTGTCCCAGATCAGTGCAATTTCACAACAGAAGCTGGCTGGGATATTGCTGGTGTCAGAAAGCCGAGAGAGAGAGAGAGAGAGAGAGAGAGAGAGAGAGAGAGAGAGAGAGAGAGAGAGAGAGAGAGAGATAGAGAGAGAGAGAGAGAGAGAGAGAGAGAGAGAGAGAGAGAGAGAGAGAGAGAGAGAGAGAGAGAGAGAGAGAGAGAGAGAGAGACTTCTGGAGAAAGGGTGAAGAGGTCACCTTAGAACACCTTCAGGGGTCTTTGGTGAAAGGGAAGGGAAAAAAGGAAAATAAGGAAGTAAAGAGGGGGATTAAGAGAAAAGAGAAGAAGAAGGTACGAAAAAAGCACAGCACTGGCCAGTTTTTGTCATCTTTTATGGTGTTGAAAAGAGAACCCTCTGGATGGACAATCCACGCCTCTGGTGAATTTCTGGCATAGTGTATAAACCATGAACCACTCACATCTGCCCTCTCTCTCTCTCTCTCTCTCTCTCTCTCTCTCTCTCTCTCTCTCTCTCTCTCTCTCTCTCTCTCTCTCTCTCTCTTCTTGCTTCCGCCTTTACCTCCTGTCCCTCTCGCCCTTCTCTTCTCCTCCTATCCTGTCCTTCCTTCACCCCATCTCTACCGCCCTTCCACCCTCCTCCCCCGTCACCCTCTCTTCACATC